>NW_025865288.1:0-1562 GCF_002878395.1 Capsicum annuum
GAAGAAGAAGGATTGGAAATTGACAAGTCCGGTTCCACACATCAGCCAATCTTTCACGAAAGCTCAAAAGAAAGAAAATCAATACCCATATTCTAACAAGGATGTGGATGAAATATGTCAAGTTCTCAAGGAAATGTTTCATGAAGTAAACATGGTTCAGATGGGTGAAGGCTCTAGCCATGCAGATGTGCAGTTCGTCGGGCCAAATATCAAGCTCACTAACTGGGAAGCCACTCCTCTCCCCACAAGGAAGGAGTCTTGGTAGATTATTTTGTTGTTTCATTTTTCTTTCTTTTGTATTTTGTGCTATTCTCAGGGTCGTAGTCCACATAGTTTAGTTACTCTGCTTTCATGTTAACCCTCCTATCCTCTCCGATTTAAATAAATGAAATTCACGTTTTCTAGTAAATTTATCTTCTTTTCCCTTTTTTTATTTTTATTTTTATCTTATTCCAATTATGTTAATACTGGCTCCAATAACATGGCATATAAGTGGAGTTCACATTTAGACCCTAAAAAGTTGTCTAATATTGAATCAGCAAACCAAACGGTAGATGAATACGATGAAGGTGAAGCTGACGAGGAAGTCAAAAAAGGATTGGATCAATTTGAGGGTAAGCCCAAACCCAATTTAAATGACACCGAGATAATAAATTTGGGAACTGGTGAGGAGGTTAGAGAAATAAAAATAAGTATTCATGCGGATCAGAATATCAAGAATGATATTGTTCAGATTTTGATCGAGTACAAGGATGTTTTTGCTTGGTCTTATGATGATACGCCGGGTCTAAGTACGGATTTGGTGGTCCACAAACTGCCTACATACCCTGATTTCTCACCGGTCCAGCAAAAGCAAAGAAAGTTTAAAACTGACGTGAGCGATAAAATCAAAGAGGAAATCATGAAGCAATTGAACACGAACGTAATCAGGGTCGTTCAGTACACCACATGGTTGGCTAATGTGGTGCCCGTACCGAAGAAAGATGGCAGAATCAGAGTTTGTGTTGACTATAGGGATTTGAACAAAGCAAGCCCTAAAGATAACTTTCCGCTACCCAATATTCATATCCTTGTTGATAATTGTGCTAAACATGAGATTCAATCTTTCGTGGATTGTTATGCCGGATATCACCAGATCCTGATGGATGAAACAGATGCAAAAAAGACTGCTTTCACCACCCCGTGGGGTACTTATTGCTATAGGGTCATGCCATTTGGTTTAAAGAACGCGGGAGCTACGTACATGAGAGCTATGACTACTATTTTTCATGACATGATGCACAAGGAAGTAGAAGTATATGTTGATGATGTCATTATCAAGTCCAAGACACAAGTCGATCATGTATATGACTTGAGGAAATTCTTCGAAAGATTGCGAAAGTATAATCTTAAGCTCAATCCAGCCAAGTGTGCATTTGGCGTTCCATTCGGGAAACTATTGGGTTTCATAATTAGCCGCAGAGGCATTGAATTGGACCCCGCCAAGGTAAAATCTATTCGAGAATTTCCACCTCCGAAGAATAAAACTGAGGTCATGAGTTTTCTTGGAAGGCTGAATTATA
>NW_025865289.1:0-1153 GCF_002878395.1 Capsicum annuum
AAAGACTTAGCTCAAGGACTTTCAAACTACAAATTATGCCCCACGGGCAAGAGTTGACTTTACCATGTTATGTTTTCATTTATGAGATGTTCTACAACTATTGCCTTAGAGGCAAGACTTAATTAGCTCAAGGACTTTCAAACTACAAATTATATCCCGCGGGAAAGAGTTGACTCTACCATGTTATGTTTTGATTTATGAGATGTTCTACAACTATTGTCTTAGAGGCAAAACTTAGTTCAAAGACTTTCAAACTTTAAATTATGCCCCACGGGCAAGAGTTTACACTACCACGTTATGTTTTCATTTATGAGATCTTTTACAAGTCTTGCCTTAGAGGTAAGACTTAATTAGCTTAAAGACTTTCAAACTACAAATATGCCCCATTTGCAAAAGTTGACTCTACCATGTTATATTTTCATTTATGAGATGTTCTACAACTATTGTCTTAGAGACAAGACTTAGCTCAAGGACTTTCAAACTATAAATTATGGTCCACGGGCAAGAGTTGACACTACCACGTTATGTCATTTATTTATGAGATGTTATACAACTATTGCCTTAGAGACAAGACTTAGCTCAAAGACTTTCAAACTATAAATTATGCCCCACGGGAAAGAGTTGACACTACCACGTTATGTCTTTATTTATGGGATGTTCTACAACTCTTGTCTTAGAGACAAGACTTAGCTTAAGGACTTTCAAATAATAAATTATGCCCCTCGGGAAATAGTTGACACTGCCACATTATGCCTTTATTTATGTGATATTCTACAACTCTCTCCTTAGAGACACGACTTATCTCAAGAATTTTTAAAGAACTTCGTAACAACAATTCATGCCCCTTAAATTTGCTTTGATGTGAAAAAAAAAAAGAAGATACCTTTGCAGATTATCCAATTTTTTATTTATTCGCAAAATATAATAGAAGTTGAGAAAAAAAAAAGCGATCAAACAAAATAGAGAAATAAAAAAAATGAGAAAAAAAGAAAAAAAATAAAGATCAAGAAAAAGCGATGGATTAAAAAAATTGAGAAAAATAAAAATGAGATAAAAATAAAAATAAAGTTTGAGAAAAATGCTGGAAAAAAAGAGAACTAAAAAATAAAAAAGCTATCAAACAAAATAGAGAAATAAAAAAAGAGTGAGAAAA
>NW_025865290.1:0-1606 GCF_002878395.1 Capsicum annuum
AGCACTCCAAATTCTATTATGCCTCTTTCTCCTGTGCCGCCCTTCACACCCTGCACGCGGGCCTCCGCACCTCGCCCCCTTTCTTGTTTCCACCAAGAGGAAAAACAAAAAGATTCGACGATCGAACCGGCAAAATTAAATCAAATTTTAAAAGAAAAAAAAAAGAAGAGATGCAACACGAGGACTTCCCAGGGGGTCACCCATCTTAGTACTACTCTCACCCAGGCACGCTTAACTTCGAAATTCTGATTGAATCCGGTGCGATAGTGGTGGTATGATCGCATCCGTCATTCCCAGCACTCCAAATCCTATTATGCCTCTTTCTCCTGCGCCGCCAGTCACACACCGCACACGAGCCCCTGCTCCTCGCCCCCTTTCTCGTTTCCGCCAAAAGGAAAAAGAAAAAGGTTCGCCGATCGAATCGGCAAAATTAAACTTTATTTCAAAGGAAAAATAAAAGGAAGAGATGCAACACGAGGACTTCCCAGGGGGTCACCCATCCTAGTACTACTCTCGCTCAAGCACACTTAACTTCAGAGTTCTGATGGGATACGGTGCGTTAATGTTGGTATGATCGCATCCGTCATTTCCAGCACTCAAAATTCTATTATGCCTCTTTCTCCTGTGCCGCCTGTCACACCCCGCACGCGGGTGTCCGCGCCTCGCCCCCTTTCTTGTTTCCGCCAAGAGGAAAAATAAAAAGATTCGTCGATCGAACCGGCAAAATTAAACCAAATTTTAAAGGACAAAAAAAGGAAGGGATGCAACATGAGGACTTCCCAGTGGGTCACCCATCCTAGTACAATTCTCACCCAAGCACGCTGAACTTCGGATTTTCGGTGGGATCCGGTGCATTAGTGCTGGTATGATTGCATCCGTCATTCCTAGCACTCCAAATTCTATTATGCCTCTTTCTCCTCCGCCGCCCGTCAAACCCCGCACGCGCGCCCCTGCGCCTTGCCACCTTTCTCGTTTCCGCCAAGAGGAAAAACAAAAAGATTCGTCGATCACACCGAATTTTAATGGAAAAAAAAGGAAGGGATGCAACACTACTCTCGCCCAAGCATGCTAACTTTGGAGGTCTGATGGCATCCAGTACGTTAGTGCTGGTATGATCGAATCCGTCATTCACAGCACTCCAAATTCTATTATGCATCTTTCGCCTGCGCCGCCTGTCACACCCCGCACGCGCGCCCTGCGCCTTGCCACCTTTCTCGTTTTCGTCTAGAGGAAAAACAAAAAGATTCGCCGATCGAACCGGCAAAATTTAACCGAATATTAAATAAATAAAAAAAGTAGGGATGCAACACGAGGACTTCCCAGGGGGTCATCCATCCTACTACTAGTTTCGCCCAAGCACGCTTAACTTCTGAGTTCTGATGGGATCCGGTGCGTTAGTGCTGGTATCCCTGTACTCCAAATTCTATTATGCCTCTTTCTCCTCCGCCGCCCGTCACACCCCGCACGCGCGCCCCTGCGCCTTGCCCCCGTTCTCGTTTCCGCCAGGAGGAATAACAAAAAGATGCGCCGATCGAACCAGCAAAAATAAATCGAATTTTAAAGGAAAAAAAAAAGAAGGGATGCAACACGAGGACTTCCCATGGGT
>NW_025865291.1:0-1479 GCF_002878395.1 Capsicum annuum
TACGTAGTTATAATACGATTACATACTTTGATATGAAGTCAGAGGAATTTAAAGGAGCTTCCAAGACCAGATTTTATAGGTGCATATCAATGTTTGAAAGGTTGTGTTGGTTTATATCATGACAGATACTTTTTTGGTGATGGAAACTATGAATTGGATGTTTGCATCATGGAACAAGATGGATGGACACAATTAATGAAAATTAATTGCTACAATGAAAAGCATCCCTATGAATTCTGATGGTGAAAGGTCAATTTTTAAATTGAGTGATTTTATAGTCTTTTCTTTTGTTTACTATATTCATTGAAGAGAGGTTTTGAGTAATTTTTTTTCTAATATTGTCCGTATCACTTAGTAATTATATGTCAGGTTCCAAAATAGAATCATGACCGGCACCAAGGATTTTAGGACTCCAAAGCAAGCCTCATCAGAATTCTACAAAAAATCGGGAGAGTTACAGGGGTCTCTTGGGTGTTAGTGGTTTGGGTTGTCTGTCGCGGCCAGGGGCTCCGACTCGGGTCGTGACAGAATGGTATCAGAGCCGCTCCTGTGTTAGTCCTGTCTATGTGGGCCATAGTTCATATTGAGTGTAGGCAAATCCCAGTAAGGCGGGGCAAACCTCAACGGGGATGCTGAATTCATAAGGGGGGAGGGTGTATGTGACACCCTAACTTAGGATAAGGAGTCCCACATCAGCAAAATACAGAAGGGATGCTGAGTATATAAATAGACAAGTCATGCATCCTTGAGACAGGTTATAAAGTCGTGCGAGCCTGGGCCCACAACGGACAACATCACTAGTGCATTGGGGAGTTATAGGGGTCTCTCAAGCTTTAGTGGTTCGGGTTGTCCGTCGCTGGCAGGGCTCCCGCTCGGGTTGTGACATTAGTAGATAAATTTAGATTTGTAAAATATAGTTCATATAGACAATTTAGTGATACAATCTCTTAAAGAATGCGTTAAGGTAAAAAGTAGACAAGTAAAAGAGAACGGATAATCAGGTGAATAATCAAATTTGCACGGTTTGGTTAAACTTTATTTACACAATCTACTATTTTTGGAGTTTCAATTTATGTGAAACATTTTCATTTTTAGTCAATTACAAAAAAAAATGACTCCGTTCTATATTTGATATTTCCTCGGTCTCATTTTAACTGTTGCTTTCGTTCAAAAATAATATTTCATAATAATTGTCATTTAAGGAGTAAAAGACTAAAAAATTATTTCTGTCTATAACCTTAACATTAATGGTGTACTTTCTCGGTTCAAAATATTTATCATTTTTTTTATTTACACACCTCATAAGAAAAATTAATTAGGAGAGGTGTTTGACTATTCTGCCTTTATTTATGGTTTAAGATATAATTTTTTTTTCTTTGAATATTTTACTCTAGTTTTATGTCATAATTGAAGTATTTGTAGAATTTAAGGCAAAAATATTTTCCTTTAGTTTTATGTCATAATTGAAGTATTTATAGT
>NW_025865292.1:0-3073 GCF_002878395.1 Capsicum annuum
TCACCAGTACGTTACAAATATTTTCCCATGATGTTTATGTGTTACTTGATACCGGGTCTACCTTGTCTTATGTGACCCTATATGTGGCTGTTGGTTTTGGGTTTGAGCCCGAAGTCATTACTGATCCTTTCTCAATTTCCACTCTAGTAAGTAATTCTGTTGTGGCTAGGAGGATATATAAAAATTATGTTGTGTCTATTCTTAGCCGAGATATTATGGCAGATCTCACAGAGCTTGATATTGTTTATTTTGATGCTATCCTAAGGATGGACTGGCTTCATTCATGTTATGCCACTCTAGACTGTAGAACCTGAAAGGTTACTTTTTCTTTTCAGAATGAGCCAGCAATAAAATAGGAAGGGCTCTCTTTAGCACCTAGAGGGAACTTCATATCTCATCTTAGGGCCCATAAACTCATTTCTAAAGGTTTCTTGTATCATCTTATTCGGGTTAAAGATTCTATCATCTAGAGGGAACTTTTTTGTACCAACAGAGTTGAAAGAGTTGAAAAAGCAGCTAGTAGACCTCCTTGATTAATTTTTCACCCATCCTAGTGTTTCTTCCTGGGGTGTACCTGTATTGTTTTTGCGAAAAAAAAAGATGGTTACCTGCATAACTGCATAGATTACCGCTAGTTAAACAAGGTCACTATCAAAATAAGTATCTAATTTCTAGGGTTGATGATCTGTTTGACCAACTTTAGGGTGCTAAGTGATTTTCTAAAATAGACCTTCATTCAGGATATCATCCATTGAAAGTTAGGGAGTCAGACATTCCTAAGATAGGTTTTTAAACTAGATATTGTCATTATGAATTCCTAGTCATGTCCTTCGGTTTGACTAATGCCCCTGCAGCCTTTATGGACCTAATGAATAGGGTATTCCGACATTTTCTAGACTTGTTTTTCATAGTTTTAATTGATGATATCTTGATTTATTCCAAAAGTTAGGAGAACCATGCCAATCACCTCTGAATTATCCTCCAGACTCTCAAAGATCATAGGTTGTATGCAAAGTTCTCCAAGTGTGAATTCTGGTTAAATGCTATTGCTTTCTTGGGGAATATTGTATCTAGTGAGGGGATTAAGGTTGATCCCTAAAAGGTTGAGGCAGTGAGGAAATGGCCAAGACCCACGACTCCAACCAACATTTGGAGCTTCGTGGGTTTGGTAGGTTATTACAGAAGGTTCATAGACAGTTTTTTTTCATAGCTGCACCACTTACTAAGTTGACTCAAAAAAAGGTGAAGTTTTTGTGGTCTGAATCTTGTGAGAAGAGTTTTGAGAAGTTGAAAGACAAGTTGATTTTTGCTATAATTTTGACTCATTCGGAGGGTACAAAAGGTTTTATTGTATACTGTGATACGTCCCGAGTGGGACTTGGGTGTGTTATTATGTAGCACGGTAAGGTAGTGGCTTATCCATATAGGTAGTTGAAGGTGTATGAGCGGAACTATCCTATTCGTAACTTAGAGTTAGCAGCTGTGGTTTTTGCACTTATGATCTGGTGGCACTATTTGTATGGGGTACATGTTGATATATTTACTGACCACAAGAGTTTACAGTATGTTTTCTCGCAGAAAGAATTGAATCTCAATCAGAGGCGATGGTTGGAACTTTTAAAAGACTATGACATGAGCCTACACTATCATCCGGGCAAGATAAATATGGTAGCTGACGCCCTTTGCAGGATATCTATGGGCAGTGTTTCTCATGTAGGGAAAGGAAACAAGGAGATAGTGAAGCATATTTACCAACTTGCAAATCTAGGAGTGCGACTTGATTTCGTGGATGGAGGAGTGGTTGGTCATGAAACAGCTAAATCTTTCCTTTGTGCAGAAGTTAAAGAGAAACAGGTTAAAGATCCCACCTTGATGCAGATCAAGAAAGATATGGGTCAACAAAAGGTAATGTCATTTGAAATTGGTGGTGATGGTATTTTGAGATAGCCAGGTAGGTTGTGTCTCCCAGATGTAGATGGTCTGAGGAATAGAATCCTTAACGAAGCTCACACGTCGAGGCATGTTGTTCACCCTGGCTCTGCTAAGATGTATCATGATTTTAAAACCATTTATAGGTGGAATAATATGAAGCGTGATGTGGCTAACTATGTTGCCAAGTGTTTGGATTGTTAATAAGTTAAAGTGGAACATATAAGGCCAGGTGGTTCTTCTCAAGAGATAGCTTTGCCTTTATGGATGTGGGAGATAATTAATATGGACTTCATTACAGGACTTCCAAGGTTTCGAAACTAGTATGATTCCATTTGGGTGATTGTAGATAGGCTAACCAAGTTAGCTCACTTTCTACCTATCAGGACTAATTATGCAGGAGAGGATTATTCCAAGCTGTTCAATGCAGAAATAGTTCATTTGCATGGGGCACCTGTGTCCATCATATCTGACCGAGGTACACAGTTTTCTTCATAGTTTTGGAGATTGTTTTAAAAAGGTTTAGGTACCCAAGTGAATTTGAGCATGACTTTCCACCCTCAAACAGATGGCCAAGCTGAGCGCACCATCTATACCTTTCAGGATATATTAAGGGCCTACGTGATTGATTTTAAAGGTAGTTGGATAGAGTACTTTCCATTGATAGAGTTCGCATATAATAATAGTTTCCATTCCAGTATTAAGATGGCACCATTTAAGGCATTGTATGGGAGAAGATGTAGGTCTCCAATAGGATGGTATTAAGTAGGTGATATACAGATGTTTGGGCCTGATCTTGTTCTTTAGCTAATAGAGGATGTGAAAGTCATTAGAGAACGACTTAAGATAACTCAGAGTCATTAAAAATCCAACGCCTATGTTAGGAGAAGAGATCTCGTGTTTGAGGTTGGAAATTGGGTGTTTCTCAAAGTTTCTCCTATGAAGGGAGTCATGCAATTCGAGAAGAAAGGTAATCTAAGTCCTCGCTATGTAAGGCCATACCAAATTGTGAGAAGGATAGTTGGAAATCCGTATGAGTTAGAATTGCCTGCCAGTTTGGGTTCTGTTCATCCGGTATTTCATATATCTATTTTAAAGAAGTGTATTGGAGACCATTCTTTAGTGTTGCCTGTTGAAGAAATCA
>NW_025865293.1:0-1413 GCF_002878395.1 Capsicum annuum
AATTCACCTTCACTAATAACTCCTTCTTTACCTTCTACTAAACTAACACATAAGGACATATCACTTCATTACTAACTTAATCATTTGCACAAGATTCGGCTATACATATAGTTAGTGAATTGCCCTTACCACGTTTCTTGTCACTACACCTCTAAACTCCCAGTTTCAACCAATACAAAAACAACAAGATACATAACAAGTTGCTAGTAAATCAAAATTAGCCTCACACGACTTTACTAGACTTTGATTTTTCAACAAAACAATGATAACAAGGTTAAAATAGATAGAAACTTGACACATGATATTCAAAGATCTAATAATACACATCTTATTCTATCTTACTTGCATGACTCATAAGAGTGAGGATATAACTCTGATCTTGAGAGACTTATAACACACTAGAATTCTGCTCTCAAGATGATTTGTGTGATTTATGCTTGAGTACATGAGTCATGAGCTGCATGACCTTAATTTAGGGTTCATAACTTATGAAATGTGATTCCAACTGCTGAAAGAACTGGAACTCCTCATTTTTGGGAACTAGAAAAGAACATAATTCTCCATCATATGCATGAACATGAATTAACATCATGGAACAGAACGTAAGGCATGAGTAGGTATTGGGACAGCTGAAGATACTGAAATAAGATAGGGTTAAGCATTAATCTTTTCCACAGCTATTCTACAACTTACTGGTACATCTACTAGAATTTGAAGGCTTGACTTGGTTACTTGTTCTATCATCTCCCCCTTAGATATAAGCCATCACTCTAAGGCTGTAACCACTATACAATCTCTAATCTAACAATAATTACATTACTCTAGAGTATGGGATATAGCAACACACATGAACAAAAGAACTTAACCTGAATGACTACATCTGAAAGCGTAAAACCAACTTCTAATACTCATTTTTGAGCTACACCTTATCGTTCTATAGCCCCAATAGTCATAATATAACACTTGAACACTTACTAACTTTGAATCTGCATGAGCATCCCCATAGATAGAGTGCACACTATCTAGTGCTTCAAATCTTATTCCTATTAGCTAAATCTTCAAAATTTCAAACTTAGATTCTAACGCTTAACATGGGTATCTCCAAACCTTTGATGGACCATACTACTTCTATCATAGTCTACCAATATCACGCTTGTAAACTTATGTTTCTAAACTATAATAATCACATTCGTACTTAAAAAAAATGCAGCCCCATAGCACCTTGGGCGTTCTTCTGTATCATACATACAACGTCAAACTTGATTACAAATCAAGTAAGCTTATGCTCTTGCATACATTGTTCAAGCCTATTATATCACTTCCCTATAACTAGTATTATTAGCCAAGAAATCATCACATCAACCTTCATGACCACCAATTGTTCAAACTTAAAACATAGTGTTGTTCTCACTT
>NW_025865294.1:0-1093 GCF_002878395.1 Capsicum annuum
AAAAGATAAGCATTTTAGACAAATAAAGTCACCAACAACACCAACTTATAAACACTTATTCACTATTAAAATCACCGGCACATAAGCATTTTCAACAAAGAGAGTCACCAATAGCATCACCTCCTAAACAAAAGTTCACTTTTAAAGTCACCGGCACTTAAGCATTTTCAACAAAGAAAGTAACCAACAACATCTCCTCCAAACAAAAGTTCACTTTTAAAGTCACCGGCACTGACGAATTTTCGACAAATAAAGTAACCAGCAACATCACCTCCAATGGAAAGTTCAATTTTAATGGCATCGGCAGTTAAGCATTTTCAACAAATAAAGTCACCAACAATATCACCTCCTAAATACTAGTTCACTATTAAAGTCACCAAAACTTAAGCTTTTTCAACTAACAAAGGTACCAACTAAACTAATTCACTTTTAAAGTCACCAAAAGTTCACAATTTTCAACAAATAAAATAACCAGCAACATGACCTCCTAAACAAAACTTTATTTCTGAAGTCACCGGCACTTAAACATTTTCAACAAATAAAGTAACCAACAACATCACCTTCGAAACAAAAGTTCACTTTTAAAATAACCGGCACTTAAGCATTATCAAAAAATAAAGTCACCAACAACATCACCTCCTAAACACTAGTTCGCTATTAAAGTCGCCAAAACTTAAGATTTTTCAACTAACAAAGGCACCAACGAAACTAATGCAGTTTTAAAGTCACCAATAATTAAAATTTTTCAAGTAATAAAGTTACCAACAACATCACCTTCTAAACACTAATTCACTATTTAAGTCACCGGCATTTAAGCATTTTTAACAAATAAAGTAACCAACAACATCATCTTCTAAACACTAGTTCCCTAAAAAAGTTACCAAAACTTAAGCATTTACAACAAACAAAGGCACTAACGAAACTAATTCACTTTTAAAGTCCCCAAAAGTTAAGCATTTTAAAAAAATAAAGTCACCGACAACACCAACTTATAAACACTTATTCACTATTAAAATCACCGGCACGTAAGCATTTTCAACAAAGAAAGTCACCAATAGCATCACCTCCTAAACAAAAGTGAACTTTTGTTTAG
>NW_025865295.1:0-1012 GCF_002878395.1 Capsicum annuum
TCACTGCAAAGTATTCAATTTACTTCTATTACCAATACACCGGCAATCTCCAATTTTCAGCCGATTTGATTTGTAAGCTTTCTCCATCTATGATTCTATAAAAATGTATAATATTTAAACAACTCTACAATAAAAAAAATTGTATTTACAAACCAAATTCTTAATGCGTCTCGATCTACTAGTTAGTTCTTAATTATGAATTGGGTATAATTCTTTCTAAGAGATTTCTCCATTTGTATATACTTTTGAAGTACAATTGGTTGGCATGCTAATGTGTATATGACAATTACATTATTTTTGCTTGCTTGATTTACCATCGGCAGATAAGGTTAGTATTCCACTTTGACTCTGATATCAAACACTATCTTTTGCGTGTTAAATACAATAATTGTTGTGTGTTGTAAGATTTTTTTTGATAGACATATCTGCGATGTTCATATTCAATCATCAAGTTATTTCAATTATGATTTCATCTCACATGGACAAACAGTCTGAATAAATAGCAAAATTCATTGTCTCCAGGCATTGTGAATGAGAGAAAAATGATGTTTTAATAACAAAATATAACATTTTCTTGTTTGATTCCATATGACAATGAAATTGTCATGTGTTTGCGTTATATCATTAACCAAAAATATTAAATTTGTAACTGATTTAAAAAGTTATTGAACTATTGATGACATGTAAATAAGAGAATTCACAACATCTTTATAACGCATTTGTGCAGGTAAATTGACACATTTGAACTAAAGTTTGTTAAGTGAACTCTATTCTTGCTTAGAGCATTTGAGTCAATATTCAACTTTTGTATTGACAGTTTCAATATTTTTATCATTTTTCTATAATGGATGAGGGTCAATACATTTTTTTTAGATTAAGTTATCATATGTTTTTCCCATTGGTTCATTTTTTTTTGGTATATCACAATTACATGCATCCATGCAGCAAATTTGAACTTTATACGGACATTGGGAGGCATAATGGTACAATTGCTACCTTAATTTGCTCTATT
>NW_025865296.1:0-1864 GCF_002878395.1 Capsicum annuum
ACTCTCGAGCTCTTACGCTATGCTTCTTTGCAGCAAGAGCAGCGAGCATCATGTGGTTGAACAAATCCATGTGGTTGAATAAACCAACAACATGTCCCTTTCCTTTCTCCAAAGTGGTAGCTTGTGCTTCTTGCTCCCCGGAACTTCCGGCTTGCGCACTAGCTTGATCTCTCCGTGTTGCTGTAACCATCGCTCCCAACTTACTCAACGAAGGACAAGATCTCGCAAAGTGAGATGTATCCCCGCAAAGGTAGCAGCCGCTATCGCGGTTAGCTACACCTTTCTTCTTCTCCTCGTAGTTCTTGCGGAATGACGACGGCTGGTTGCGTTCGCCTTTGAACTCACGATTTTTGTTGGGAATAAAATTGTCTTTGCCTTTGTCCCCACGATCTCCCTTGGCAGCAATGGTCTTGTTCCGACTATCCTTCGACTTGGCATAATCGGCATGAAAATCGGTCAAGGATTCCGCCACTTTGATGGCCTCATCCACGGTCTTGACGTTGCGCCTCCTCAATTCTTGTTTGGCCCAATTTTGGAGGCCATCAAGAAAGAAGAAGAGCAAATATTCACAGCTGAAACTCGTCACAAGAAGTGAGAGTTTCATAAACTCCCTCACGTAGTTATGAATGGAAGAAGTTTGTTTAAGTTCCCTCAACTTCCGTCGAGCCTCATCTACAATGTTTTGAGGGTAGAATTGTTCCTTCAACTCGTCCGTAAACTGATCCCAATCAGTTATGGTACAAAGACCCCTCTCCATGTCTACCTTTTTCCTATGCCACCACAATATTGCGACGTCACTGAGGTACATGGTTGCAATTCGGATCCTTGCTGCCCCGTCAACAATCTTGACGTGCTCAAAATATGACTCCAATTGCCATATGAAATTCTCTACGTCTTGAGCGTTCCTTTCACCCTTAAACACGTTGGGTTTAGGAGCCTTAATACGAACATCATGGTACGCCACGGAACCATGATTTCCACTAACACGGGCTGCTTCCAGTTGTTGCTTCAAATCAGCAACCTCTTCCTGCAAAGCGGACTGCCCAAGCATCATCTCGGACAGTTTTGCCCCGAACTCTTCGTGTAGCGCCGATAAGGCTTTCGTGAGCTTGAGTTCCAAGCTGGTCAGCCCCTCTTTGTGCTCTTCATTTTGCTCGGATAAGTCGGCTTTGACTTCGTCCAGCCCTTCAAGAGTAGCAGCCTCAAGGGTACCAACGTTGGACTCAAGAGTCTTGAAGCGATGGCCCAAAACCGCTAAGCCAGCCTCCGTGCTAACGATTCTCTCGTCGAGAGAGCCGGATGCTGAACCTTTGCCATCTTCCACGTTAGTGACAGCCTCACTAACTGGAAGTTGGGCCTCATCCTTGTTCCTACTCTTGTCATGTTTTCGGGTCTTGGTTTTGCCCAAGTTGTCTCCGCCGTGAACCTCCTCGTCGCCGTCGTATGCCATGTTCAAAATCTGCTCTGATACCACTTTGTCACGGGCCTAATTTTAGCCATGTGCGGACAGCTTAACACTCACGATATCGAGGCTAAACTTAAGTCCTAAACCGCCCTAAATTCGTCCCCAAGAACCTTTGAACACTCACACGAACTCACAAGGAAATAGCAAGAAAAACACTCGGTTTTGGGAGGCCCGAAGAGCCAATTTTCAGATTATATTTCTTGAATATTTGAAGTGAATGATCTGCCCAAGAGGGCCTTTACAAGCTATATATAATGTCCCTTAGTCAAGGGATACAATTAATGCCAGTCAACATTACCCCATTTGGGCATACAAGCCATGAACAATTAGAAAGGCCTTTGTCTACTTTGCTGATTTTGTGGTGCAGTCACTGCTCAGCTGGTCAAGGCTTCAAAGCCC
>NW_025865297.1:0-1337 GCF_002878395.1 Capsicum annuum
ATTTAAGTCAGGATAAACCTAAGTTGACAGTGGTGAGAGCTCTAAGTCAGCCCATCTTGACGGTGAAAAGAGCACTGGCAGCGCCTATTGTCCTCAAGCCGGTGACCCAACCTCCGATAGTTGATACGAAAAGGGTTCACTGAAATTATGGGCGGACTGTGATGACCTATCATGGGAAAGAAGTAGTGGAAGATATATATGAGGTAGGAGGTTTGACTAGGTCAGAAAGATGCTTCGTGCCTGAAAGCTTAAGAAAGTCCAAGCCAACGGTGAGTGGACCGTCTTCTATCAAAAATCCTATCACCGAAGAAGCCGAAGAATTTTTGCAAAAGATGAAATTGTCAGAGTATTCAATATTAGACCAGTTGAAGAAAACCCCTGCTCAAATTTCCCTTTTATCTTTGCTGTTGAACTCCAAGGAGCATCGTGATGTTTTACTAAAGGTATTAAATAAAGCATATGTTCCTAGGGAGATTACAATCAACCAACTTGAGAAAATGGTTGGAAAATTTTTTTAGGTCAATCGGATTAGCTTTTCTGACGATGAATTGCCTGTTGAAGGTACAGGGCATAACCGGGGCCTTTACATTACAGTGAAGTGTGAAGATTTCTAGGTTACTCATGTTATAATTGATGGAGGTTCAGGTGTAAATATTTGCCCTATTTCTACTTTGCAAAAATTGAATATTGGTGCTGACAAGATCAGGCCCAACAATGTATGTGTTAGGGCTTTCGATGGTGCAAAATCAAATTCCATTGGTGAAATAGAACTAATGTTGACCATAGGGCCTGTTGAGTTCGTCATAGAGTTTCAAGTATTAAATGTAGACTCCTCTTACAATCTGTTGTTGTAAAGGCCATGGATCCACAAGGCCAAGGCGGTTGCATCTACACTACACCAAATGATTAAGTTTGAGCATGACAGGCAAGAAGTGATTATTCAAGCTAAAGGAGATTTACCCGCCTACGAAGATTCTCCCTTGTCTCTTATTGAAGCAAATAACGTAGAGGATACATTCGTCTATCAAATTTTTGATACAGTGCCAGTGAATCGTATCCTTGAATAGCAGGTTATACCGGGACCGCAATTGTCTTCTGCTTCTATCATGATGATAAGTGAACTTTGGAAATACGAATTTGAGCCAGGAAAGGGTTTGGGAGCGTCTCTGCACGGTATAGTTTGTCCCATATATCCGAGTAAGAACGTGAGCACGTTTGGTCTGGAATTTGAGCCTACAGCTGAAGATCTGAAGAAAGCCAAGGGAAGGAAAAAGGAAACATGGTCACTCCCTCGCCCAATGCCACTACTCAGTGAATCATTTGTTAAGAGCGGTGTC
>NW_025865298.1:0-1461 GCF_002878395.1 Capsicum annuum
GACTACCCCATATGGAATTCCTCTGAGAATGGTATATTCACTAATAATTCTGCCTGGCAGATTGTTAGAAAACAAAGACCCAAAAATGATTTCCTGAATAATCTTTGGCATAATAGAGTTCCTTTTAAAATCTCTTTTCTGGCGTGGAGGATTATTAAAAGGAGATTACCTTTTAATGACGTCATCATTAAATTCAATATTAACTCACAAAGTGATTGCTTTTGTTGTAGGATTGTATAAAATGATACTATGCATCATGTTTTGGGCAAGGTGACGCAGCAAAGCACATAAGGTATAGCAAGGGAAATCCCTTTGGAATTGAACATGTAAATCAACCAATTGTCGACATCTTTAACACTTGGTGGAGTGTAAGACCAGAGAATGATATCCATAAAATTTTATTGAAGATCACTCCTAGTATCATTTGTTGGGAAATTTCGAAACAATGGTGTTCTTGTAAATTTGGAGGCCAAAGACACTTCTGCTACAGTAAGATGATTTAGCAAGCTTTTGGTCTTATCAAATCTGTAATGATGAAATATTTTAAAGACTTGCAACACATCAATCACTGGCCAACTCTGTGTCTCACAATAAAGAAGCTCAGGCCATTTCAAAAGTCACATCAAGTTACTTGTTGCTTCCCTCAAGCTGACTATATTAAAACCAATACAAACAGTAGTTACTTACATGGAAGTGGTAAGGCTGGTATTGGTGGAATTGTATGGAATAGTCAAGGCGATATGGTTATGGCATTTTCAATTTCTGTCAGTTCTAGTAGCAGTAATATAGCAGAGACGTTGGCAGCCGAGTTTGGAGTGAAATGGTGTGGATATCAAGGATCCACTAATTTCACTCTTGAACTAGACTCCACGATCATAACCAACATGATAAACAACAATCTTGTCACTAATATGAAGCTGAAACAAGTTGTGGACAACATCAAAAGTATCAAGAATAGAATTGGGATTCAAGTAACTCACTGTTTTCGGGAGGGGATTCAAGTTGCTGACTGGTTAGCCAAATTGGCTTCCACCTCTACGCAAATTCTTCTCACTCAGTCCCTTTCTCATCTTTCTAGATAGGATAGAGGCTTCATCCAATTAGATAAATGGATGATGCCTAGTCTTAGATGTAAATATTACAAATCAAACTTCTTTGTTAGCTAGCATAGATTTGTGTATGTACCAGAAGGTAATATAATTGTTTATGCCTTCTGGTGGGGTGATATCACTTATGATTGATATCACTAATGGTTGTGTGTTGTATCGAGGTCAGGCCTAGCCCCCCTCTGTCCCTTTTTGCTAATACAACACAACTCAAAGCTCATCTGGGTAATTGATTTTAAAAAAAAATGAAGAACAAAGTAACAAAATCAAATATTAACGATGTTTTTAGATTGAGGAATAATGGATTTTTGATTGATTGAGAAATGGGTTTTCTAGAAAATCACACTATTGTATC
>NW_025865299.1:0-1149 GCF_002878395.1 Capsicum annuum
GCAACTTGGTACTGAATTCTTTTATTCACATCTCTCTGTACAGGTTGGGAGAAGGCTGAGTCAGAAGCCGCGAAACTGAAAAATCACCTGGAATCCGTTACTCTTTTGAAGCTTACTGCTGAAGACAGGGCATCATATCTGGATGGTGCACTGAAAATACATCTGGATGGTGCACTGAAGGAGTGCATGCGGCAGATACGAAATTTGAAAGAAGAACATGAACAGAAGCTGCATGATGTGATTCAGAATAAAACCAAGCAGTTTAACAAAATGAAGCATGAGTTTGAAGCAAAATTAGCTAACCTGGACCAACAGTTACTCAGGTCTGCAGCGGAAAATTCTGCACTCTCAAGGTCTTTGCAGGAGCGTTCTAACATGGTGATATAGCTCAGGGAAGAAAAAGCCCAAGCTGAAGTAGAAATTGAGATGTTGAAGAGCAATATCGAGTCATGCGAAAGGGAAATAAATTCTCTGAAATATGAACTCCAAATTAACTCAAAGGAACTAGAATTAGTATTGAGGAGAAAAATATGAGCGTACGGTCTGCAGAAGTTGCAAACAAGCAACACCTAGAGGGAGTGAAGAAAGTTGCAAAATTGGAAGCAGAGTGTCGGAGATTACGTGGTCTTGTGCGGAAGAAGTTGCCTGGGCCTACAGCCTTGGCCCAGATGAAGCTTGAGGTTGAGAGTTTGGGTAGAGATTATGGGGACAGCTGTGTAAAGAAATCCCAAGGAGGAAGGCCCAGTTTGCCATATTTTTCATTGGATAGTGTGCAGAAGTTCCATAAAGAGAATGAGCAACTTACAGAACGCCTTTTGGCAATGAAGGAGGAAACAAAGATGTTGAAAGAAGCTTTGGTACACCGAAACAATGAATTACAGACATCCAGGAGTATTTGTGCAAAGACGGCCAGCAAGCTTCAAAATTTGGAAGCAAGCTGCAAGCAAATGCTGAACAAAAGAGCCGACAAAAGTCCACCATTCGACGACAGCATTCTGAGGGTTCCTTTACGCATGAAACAAATCACCTTCCAAGATTGGCTTCCATGTCCGAAGATGGAAATGATGATAATGTTAGTTGCTCTAGCTCTTGGACGACAGCATTAATGTCTGAACTCTCCCATGTCAAGAAGGAGAAGAACTTTGACAT
>NW_025865300.1:0-3408 GCF_002878395.1 Capsicum annuum
AATGTACTGAGTATGTGGGGGTGGATGCAGCATTTTAAATAATACCACAAATTTATAAGAAAATCATGAATGTTGACCATTATAATTCTCTTCGCTTGAATTATCTGAAAAAATTTCTCATAAATCATCAGTAGTAATACATGTTTCATAAATCTCGTAAATCATTTATCTCAACTCGAACTCTTTAACTCATGACTTAGAGTGACCCGGTAACTCAAGAGACTTAAATCATTATGGACGTGGAATTTTCTTATAACCGACATGACTACACCATGTGAGCCACATGGAGTCCAATATTTTGCCCTCCTAAGGAGAGAACCCCACATTGGTAGGGGTGTTGTACTTTTTCCAGGGAGTACAACCTCAATCTCATCTTCACAATCTCATACTCGGCCTTTGGACCACAATCATCAACATCAATCCTACAGTGGCACGTAGTTCCAAGGAAATACCATATTTCTCGCTCGGTGCTAAATACTCCTCCCAGACTCAGTTCAGAATGCATTAGGAAATCCACCTCAATCAATATCAACTCATGGGTCTATCATAAAGACCAAAACATAAATATATCTTATTTGTAAATCATAAACATCTTGTGGATTCCTAACTCGACTCAACACAATCTTTCTCGGCATCAAATGCATTTGTTTATCAAGTTATTTCAAATATCAAAAGCTTTATGGAAACATCACAAGACTCATTCTTGACTCTCAAGTTCACATATCAATATACATTCAATAGTTAAATTTCTCATAGAAAGGCATAACTCATAACACTTGTCTCAAATCGTTCAAAAATCATAAATTCATATTAAGAATATTCAACTCATGGCGCTTGAGTTAAATTGCTTAGAAATCATCAATACATAGTGATAATATGCAGCTCAGGGAATAAACCCTCAATTTAGGAAACATGATGGTGAAATAATCATAAATAGCAAACTTATTCAACTCAAATCTCATAAATCATAATTAAAGAAATTTGGGTGTAAACCCACTTGTAAAATCATGTAAATCAGTAGTAGAAATTAAACCTTTAGGCAAAAGAACGAAATGAGTGTTCTTGTTCAAACCCCACATATCTTAGATTTCCATTTGGAAGATATAGAAACTTGCTTGAAACTTCTTTCTCCCACTTTTATATTAAGACCATGATGCCTTTGACTTGAGGAGCTTAGTTTTTGAACAACTTGAAGAAATTTATGGGAGATTTCTTGAATTTCTTAGAGATGATTTGATTTTTGGGTTTGAAAGAAACCCTAGGTTTCTATAGGATTCTTGAAAGAAATTTAGAGAGAAATAGAGAGAAATGGTCTTCTCTTCTCTAAATAGATATATATATAAGGCCACAAGGAGCGGAAATAACCAAGATGCCCCTTTGAAAAAAGTTGAAATTTACTGATCGGGGCCTCTGACTGTCGATCTGATGGGCCGTCAGAGGGACTGATGGTCCACCAAGTTGTCCATCACTCGAACACCAAAACTGGAATGTTCTACCTCAATGTGATGGCTGAACTGACGGTCCATCAAAAAAGTGATGGTCCACCAAGTCGTCCATCACCTGAGGGCCAAAAATGAGACATTCTGTCTAGGTCTGACGGATACCTTGATGATCCGTCAACTTTGTGACGGTCCACCACTTTGACCATCACACGACATCCTAAAAAAAATCTACTGCCTTGTCTTGATGGGACAATTGAAGACCCACCAAGGACCTGATGGTCCACCAAGTCAATCGTCAAACCTGGGCGTTCTGATACCGTTTAGTAAAATGGCCATAACTCCTTCGTCCGATGTCAAATTTTGATAAAATTGTATCGATGAAAAGATTATTCAATGATCTACATGAAAAAAGGTGGAAATTAGAGAAATAAAACATGGTTTAAATATCAATCACTTTGGAAGTCATACATATCCATTCAAAAATATAAATTTAGGCTTAAGGAATGATTGGGGTATTACACTTCCCTCTGAGTCAATGGCGGATTCCATATTGCTCGTGGAATATCAGATTTGTAGGGGATACCACCTAACTCAGAAGTAATACACAGATTAGAATTTGAAGTTTACACATAGGTTACATGTTTTTAGAAAATGCCCATGTGTTTTCAGAAACTACTTTATGCATGATATTTAATGAAAACTTTGCTCTCATATTATATATATATATATGTTCAAATACTCTATTTTGGACTGTTTTGCGCACCAGTACTTTTGTGCTGACCCCCCTCCCCTCTTTTCTGGTTCTGAGGCACAGTCTAGGGGTCCAGATAAATAGTAGAGATTTCAGATCACAGACCGAAGTTTGCAGTGGTAAGCCTTCTATGATTCAGAAGGCCTGGTTATTTCATATTACTACTATTAGTTAGGTTTTGGTCTACTGGGGGCCTTGTCCCAGCTTTCAGACAACTTTGATTAGTTCATGGTAGAGATTTCACAGACTGAGTCAGACATTATTATTCAGATATATTTTGGATTTCAGCTTTCAGTATTATGATCACATTCAAATTGACCATGTTTTTGTATTAGATTTCTATTTCAGCATTATCTTTTATCATAAGAATTATGTGCATGATTACCAGATAGATAGAGAAGGGTGTTCTGGGCCTTCATGGTTTGGGATGCTCGTCACGGCTAGGGTCCCAGCTCCGATCATGACATGAAAGGTACAAGCTCACCTGCACAGTTTGTTATACTAGAAGACAAAATTATGCATGGTAGTGGCAACTGTACTTATAACATGAAGACTAAGGGACCTAGTACTTTGTTGTTAGTTGATCATCATCAAAACACAATTTATCAATTTTTCCCCTTTTGATTATGACAAACCAACCATAAATATTTTAGCATCAATGTAGTAACACCTCGTATTTTTGGGCTAGTCTTTGAACCATCGTTCATATGTGTATAAGTTATAATCCAAGTGATTACCATGTGAATATAAGTTTCATGATCTTTATCCTCATGTTTGATGTGCTTCTGAGGTGAAAAATGTTCATAAGAATTACTTAGAATAAATTTGATCTTAAAGCCTTTGATTCATCCAAAGTTTGGTATTTAATTCTACAAGGATCTACTTTGAACGTGTATAAATCTTTATAAACATAGAATTTTGTAGTTAAACACCCACCAAATTATATATAATTGAATTATCTTTCCAATAATACCAATTTTGCCTTAATCCAATACCCGAACAAAAAGTTATGGCATTTTTTATGAGAGGCAGTCAGCCGATCCGATTAGGACACGACGCGTCGGTCATCGACGTGATTAGCGACTTGATGCAATGGCAACCACTTTACGGAACAGTTTCACACACTATTTCAGTTCCTAAATGGTCTAGGGGTAGTTTGTTCACTTTTCCCTCACCCAAATCCTCCCATAACACTTAATTTCAACCCCCAAAAGC
>NW_025865301.1:0-1040 GCF_002878395.1 Capsicum annuum
AATTTAAGCCGGACGTAAGTCATTAAAGCGACCGTGCTAAAACCATGAGGCGATTTGGCATCAGTCTACTCTGCACGTCTTAAATAATGATTTGGAAAGGGCTAGAGAAGAATTGGTTCACCATGAGGCGAAATTTGAGGCCAGAATTAGGTCGGTTCGTAAGGAGATTGAGAGAGAGAACCGTGTTGCCATGCATGCCCTACAAGAAGACCTGGATATTGTCGCTGGTTCTATGGAGCAACAATCGAGTGATTTTGAGAAAGAGAAGGTCTCGCTGATAAGTACACAGTCGAAGCTTCAGGCTCAGCTAAAAGCTTCCATGGAACGGGAAAGAGAAATAGCGAGGCTCTTCACGACTTTTCAGAAGGAAGTTGAAGCTAAGGAAAATCAGTGGATGACCGAACGACAGGCACTGCACTATCAGATCGATGACCTTCATGAACGAGAAGAAGACCTAAAGCATACCGTCCGCACTACGCAACATTGGGTGCAAAACTGCCATAAAAGTATGATCGAGGCCAGGGGAGAAGTACTTCGGTTCAGTGAAACCTTGATTAATGTTTATGCAAAGTATCTTCACCAAGGCGATGAAAATCTGGGCCGTCAGACACGTGCTCTAGCTCCATATCTGCCAAAAGCATTATCCAGGATCTACTTAAGTCTGAGGGAGGATTAAGTTGCAAGACATCTTTGGAAGGCATCTTGATGATAATTATTAAAGTCCTTGTTTCATTTGAATTAGTTTCTTTATAGTTTTTTTTTTTAGTATTTCTCTAGTATTCTGAGTCTTTTCTAGTTTTAGATAATTTTAGTTTCCTTTCATTGAAGCTTTGTTTTAAGAACAGTTGGAAATGCAAGGAAAATTTCGCGTTTGTTTCAAGTTTATTCTCCTTATTTCTCTCTCTCTCTCTCTCTCTCTCTCTCTCTCTATATATATATATATATATATTTACCATATCCATGAACTACGTGATGATCTGATTCATGTAAAACATGATACGTAGGCAACCCTCGGCGGGTGCGATCAAATATTTTTTTTT
>NW_025865302.1:0-1188 GCF_002878395.1 Capsicum annuum
CGGTACATTCATGATTATTATATCAATGATTGATGTGATTCTATATATGATGCGATCTTATGACTGTTCTTCCTAATTAAGGTTAAGCTACGTGGTAATTAGTTTCCTATTAGATGACTATAGCACTTGATGACTAGGAGTCTAATGAACTAGTTAATGAACCTTGCTTAGTTGAATTATGGTACCTAGCGATAGTTGATGCATGGTTAATGGTGTTGTCGAGTTTATCATATGTGAAGATTAGTTGTTATTAATGAATAAGTTTACGATGCCGTTTAGTTGTTAAATGGGGATTTGTGTATTAATGAGGTTGGATAATAAAAGAGGTTAGTGATAAGAGATCACTAGTTAATAATGATTAACGGATATAGGTTGATAAGTGTTTGAATGATGATAGTGGTCTTTTGCTGGATGATGACTAGTGAATTAGCGATGCAATAATGAGTACCGGTTAGCTAAAAATGGGTAGATAGAATATATTGATGAGATAGTTATATTTATGGTGTTACGTTTATGGTTATGAGTACTTGATTTATGTTATTCTTTTACCTTAATTGATGACGATATATTGATACCCGGCAAGGCCGGAGGATATTATGATGATATTGATACCCGGTTCGAGTTCGGAGGACACTATTGAGATAATATTGATACCTGGCAAGGCCGGAGGATATTGTGATAATATTGATACCCGGTTCGAGTCCGAAGGATACTATTGAGATGATATTGATACCCGGTGAGGCCGGAGGTTGATGACGATGATGATGGTCCTGATGAGGACAGTTATGATGTATTGTGATATTGATGGTATATTTTGCATTCATTCCTGCATGCACATCGCCTATCACCAGTATGCACCTATGTCTATCAGCCGGTATAGGACGGTTGCATAGATATGGGTGAAGAATATGTCTTGTGTTATTGTTTGTTGATTGAACTTTCCAAGTCTGAGGCGGTGGGGTACGCATATGCTCGGCTAGGTATTTGGTTGTCCGGAGTGTTCGGTTATTCACGCTGATAATGATATTGTTATTATCATTGTTATGATCATTACTATGGCTAAATTATGATAGATTGGTTATTGATCTAGTATTGGGATTTGAGGTATGTATTCGGCCTCTTCTATCTTATGATTGCATTATTATGCACGATTATATCATGTATAGCCATGCGGATTAGAAACCCTGA
>NW_025865303.1:0-1019 GCF_002878395.1 Capsicum annuum
GAGAGGATTTTTTCCATGAGTTATATAAGGAAGTATATTCGGTTGGCAAAATTTTTACCGATGGGCCGTGATTTGTCCACCAACGAATAAACCAATTTGGAATAGGTTTCTCAAAGACTTTGGGACAGATTTTGATGAACCAAGTGTGTTTATGTTTGTAATTATTGTAGTATAACACAGAGGTAAAAGCTTTAATGTAATCCCAGTAGGTGAAGTTGGCAATAGTTTGTCCTTGCGGACCCATGGGAAGATTTCGTTGCGTCATAGAGGAAATTCCCCATTCTTCAATAGGGATGAGCTTTTTGATGACTATTTTGGAGTAGCCATGTACTCCAGGGGTGGATTCACCAAGAGGGCTGTGCTCAAAAGTTGCACTGGCGGTGTGAATTAAAATTTGCTCAAAATAAGTCCGTGTTTTGTAGGATTCTCCTGCCATATAAACATTAGCGGTTAAATAATTTTTTAAGATTCTCCATGCTTCTTCGGAGTTTTCTTGTGAGGGGATATGCTGATTTTCTAGATAAATAATGAGTTCCCTTGCTTCGAGTTTCTCATATGAAGGTTTATCTTCATTTTCAGTAATGATTGATGCAAAGGAATCTGCAGCCTTTTTCTGATCAGATAAATAGGACTTAATCTGCTAGAATAAAGGATGAGTTTCAGGAATATCATCAAGATTAATATTCGGAGTTTGTGAGGACGATGCCTCCTGAGAGATTCGGGCATTAACTAGAGTTCGATTCCCATGTTGGAGTACAGGGAAATTAGAACTTGTTGTGCTATAAGCAGAGTTTCTGGTACTGCGTGGATAAGAAGGATTTGTTCGTTCTCCATGGTGCAAATATGCAGGATTTTGATTTCTACCTTGACTTCTTCCTCTGGTTATTTGCCAAGGGGGATCAGCCATACTGCAAAGAAGCATCATTATTTAGTCATTTATATCAATATCATACCAGTCATTGTCAATATTTTCAGGGGTGGTGTACCACCATAATTCATCATGTATTAGTTGGAACCAC
>NW_025865304.1:0-1264 GCF_002878395.1 Capsicum annuum
AATTGGTAGAGATGAACTAATTGGCCGATTTATAATGGAGGGACTGGTGAAGGGAAGTAGTAGGGAAGATGAGTTTAACCATGGCCATACCATATTGAATAAACTAGTCAAGCTCTGCTTACTTGAAGCACCTGATTACGACACGGGATATGAAGCGGTAAGGATGCATGATCTACTAAGAGAAATGGCATTGCAGATCACAACTGATAAACCAAGGTACCTGGTAAGGGCTGGAATAGGATCACTAATGTTGGAGGAGCAGGATTGGGTGCCCAATTTGGATAGAGTCTCTTTTTACCAAATCAAGATAAAGAGAATCCCTGACGACATGGCACCCAATTGCCCCACATTATCAACCTTGATTTTGTCCAGATGTGATTTCACAATGATCCCAGGTCCTTTCTTTCAGTACATGAACAACCTCCAAGTACTCGACTTGAGCGACAACTCTGAGCTTATGGATTTGCCGAGTTGCATTTCTAACTTGGAAAGTCTTAGAGCACTCTCACTTCGACGATGCAGACGGCTCAAATCTGTGCCACCACTGGGAAAGCTCAAAAATCTGAGGGTGTTAGATGTATCTCGCACTGGTATTGAGGAAGTACCTCAAGGCATGGAAAACTTAGTCAAGCTTAAATTTCTGGATATGGGTAGAACACGTCTCGATGAACTGCCAAAGGAGATATTAACTAAACTTCCCCGGCTTCAATACCTCAATCTTCCTGAACGCGTGAATGCCCCAGTTGAAGACTTGGCCAGCTTGGAACTGCTCGAAGTATTCGGAGGCAGGTTCTGTGATTTGCATAGCTTTCACAAGTTCATGAGTAGTCTCCATAACTATGAGAAAGATTTGTGGTATACCATATTGGTGGGGCAAGTATATATTGATCGTGACTTTGATGACTGCATACCGAAACAGAGAAGAGTGATTGTAGGAGATTACACCATTGAAGCAGCAACATCAATTATTCTTCCACGTGGCATTGACATTCTAGGGATTAGCAAATGCCATGGGCTGAGTAGCTGCTTTGTGGACAACTTTCTGTCACGGACTACTTCTTCAAGAGGCTTGACCTGCTACATCTCTTGGTGTCATGAGATAGAATGGATCGTCAACGTTCCCTCTGATAGAGATACAACTACAGACCCACACTGCATATCTTTCCACAGTCTGGAAGTTAGTTGTCTGCGAAATCTTGTTGGGCTCTGTAAGGGAAAAATTGCATCTCACACCTTCTCGGGTCTAACAAAATTGTATATCCAC
>NW_025865305.1:0-2043 GCF_002878395.1 Capsicum annuum
TATGCTTCTCATCCCCAATTCTCTCTTAATCCTCTCATCCCCGTTTACTATTATTCCTCTTCTTCATATTGTAATTTCTCCTTTCCGTATTAATCAAAGTTGATTCGTTTCATTCACTTTGTGTATTGATTGTTGAGTTGAGAATTCGGGTTCGTTACGTTGGTTCTTTCATTGAGAGTACTCTAATGGCAGTGATGGTATTAGATTGTTTCATTGACACCGATAATCCAGAGGACTAGATTTCTACGGCAAAGCAATACTTCACTTTTCTGGGCTTCTCAGAGGAACACTGGGTACCTCTTCGTTCCTACTATTTCGATGGTGAGACGCTCGAATGGTTCCATTAGATGTATCACAACAAAGAGTTTTGGAATTTGAAGCATTTCAAAGAGAAGTTAGCTTTGCGTTTTCAAGCACAAACCTCTCCAAAGTCCCTTGTGATGCACTCCCAACTTACCAGTATTCTAACCTTGCTATAGAAAATACAAGATAACTTAGACAAAATCCATATCTCAACTTCCAGTACACCCAATCATACAGGCTTGTCACCAACAGTAATTCAAGAAGTTCCAGTAGAAGATGATACAACTGCTAGTGCTACTACGATGGTTAGCAGAGAGATTGCTTCTGCTTTGGGCTACGGAAACTCAAGCGTTGTGATTAATTCTGATGTACTTCTTGAGGCGATTGATACTTTAATCGACACAAACCTCCTTGTTACTGGGACAGATTTTGTAATGGGAAATACAAATTCAAGTCATGCAG
Organism: Capsicum annuum; assembly: GCF_002878395.1. Taxonomy (NCBI): domain Eukaryota; kingdom Viridiplantae; phylum Streptophyta; class Magnoliopsida; order Solanales; family Solanaceae; genus Capsicum; species Capsicum annuum. The sequence continues at coordinate 766 of NW_025865305.1, forward strand.
ACCAGGTGTTCGATAAAAGTCCTCACCGGATTACAAACTCAGTCCATTAATTTGACACTTCTTTTGACTTGGTACCGGATACTTCAGAAAAATTGCACATAGCTTTGCAGGTGACACAGGTGATAAACAAATCTACTTGGTGTGGTGAACCTGAAATTGACTATTATGATGATACACAATCTAGGAAATCAACTCGCGAGGAAAATGAATGTCTCTACACTAATACAAGCATAGTGTTTGATGGAGATATCCAGTGCAATGATTTCCACCTACAATGCCAATTTCCACATTTAAACGTCATTGTGACTGAAAAACTATTTTCCACATGAATTTGCCTTCTAATTTTAATGGACCAACAAGAGTTGAGAGAGAGGCCTCTCTTATTCCTCATGCTGATGATGCTTTGATTGATGAGTTTTTTCCTTCCATAACCACCCAGCCATCTTTTACTGATTTTGGTGATTTAGCAAAGTATGAGATCATGAAAGATAGCTTACCCACTTGCTAATGGTTCGATATTGGGCAACATTTATACCTTTCCATTTTCTTTGTGTTTCGTCATATCAAATGTCATGGTCTTTTGTATGTGCTTGTAACGCCTCGAAATCCTATCCCAGAATTTTTAGTCTCGTAGCATTGTTTTGAATTAAGTCACAGCGTAGCAAACATAAATTATGACAATAATAATATATGAACTAATTTAAACATAAGCTAAGGATAAAATCTCAAAATAGCACAAAACACATATAAAAATCACACAATTAGGTTAAAGAAGAAAATCAAAATAACTTCAAAGTGTCAAGAACGTAACCATCAAATTACATAGAAAAAAATAATGAAGATTTCTACAACTATTTGGATAGTTGTTTGAATAATTAAATAACCTTAAATAGGACTTTTAATTTATTTTACCTTTAGGATGAATATTTCTACAATTATTCAAATAATTGTTTGAATAATCAAATTTCATCTTAAATAAGACTTCTAATTTATTGTCTTTAATTTGGTTTGTCCAGTTCGTACATATTTATTTGTTTAGTCCGTTTATGTTTTTGATTGTGACCAAAATTAAAAGGATATCAAAATATTAGGTTTTCTTATCTAGTTTAAATAAAGAACTACTAATTTACTACATTTAATTTTAAGTGATTTTAAATTATTAAATATAAAAATTAGTAAATGACGGTTTTGTCTATTGTGGAAATTTTTAATGAAGCACAAAAAGTTCAAATCACTTTTATAAGGCTCTTTTCACTTTTAATATATTATAGATACTAT
>NW_025865306.1:0-2775 GCF_002878395.1 Capsicum annuum
GTGCTGTAGGCCAAAAATTGACTGAGGCGTGCCAGGGAGGTTGGGGTTCATCCCAGTATGGTCCGTTTAATTTTTCATGACCATTTGGGTGGACAAACGGGAGAAACGTCATGAACAGGGCATTTTTGGGCTAAATCTGTGTGCTATAGCCTACGATTTTAGGGGTGGACCTAAGGTTCGGGCGTGCTGTGGGAGAAAAATTGATCGGGGCGAGCTAGGGAGGTCAGGGATCATCCAAATTGTCCCGCTTAATTTTTCCAAGCCATTTGGTTGGACAAACAGGCAAAATGATGCAAACGGGGCATTTTTGGCCAAATCGGTGCGTTATAGGCCACGGTTTTGGGGGTGGGCCAGGGGTCCGAGCGTGTTGTGGCCCAAAATTTGATTAGGACGAGCCAAGAAGGTTGGGGATCATCCCAGTGTGGTCCATTTAAATTTTTGTGGCCACTTGAGTAAGCAAACGGGAGAAACAACATGAATGGGGCATTTTCAGGCTAAATAGGTGTGTTATAGCCCACAATTTCAGGGGTGGGTAGGGGTACGGGCGTGCTGTGGGTCAAAAATCGATCGGAGCATGCCAAAGAGGTTGGAGATCATCCTAGTATGGTCCGTTTAAATTTTGTGGCCATTTGGGTGGATGAATGGGCGAAACGGCTTGAAGGGGGCATTTTCGGGCCAAATCAGTGTGCTATAGCCCATGGTTTTGGGGGTAGCCCCAGGGTCCAGGCATGCTGTGGGGTAAAAATTGATCGGGACGTGCTAGGGAGATTGGGAATTATCCCAGTGTGGTCCGTTTAATTTTTTATGGCTATTTGGATGGACAAATGGGCGAAACAGCGCGAACGGGGCATTTTTGAGCCAAATTAGTGTGCTATAGCACACGATTTAGGGCGTGGGTTTGCGGTCCGAGCATGGTGTTAGTCTACAATCGACCGGGGTGTGCCAGGGAGGTTGGGGATCATCCAAGTGTGGTCTGTATAATTTTTCATGGCCATTTGGGTTGACAATCGGGGAAATGGTCCGAACGAGGTGTTTTCGGGCTAAATTGGTGTGCATAGCCCACGAGTTTGGGGGTGGGCCCAGGGTTCGGGTATGCTGTGGGCCAAAATCGACTGGGGCATTCTAGAAAGGTTGAGGGTCATCCCAGTATAGTCCATTTAATTTTTGTGGCCATTTGGGGGACAAACGGGCGAAACGGCTGAAACGATGCATTTTCGAACAAAATTGGTGTGCTATAGCCCACAGTATCGAGGGTGGACCTGGGGTCCGGGCGTGCTATAGGTCAAAAATCGACCGAGGCGTTCCAGGAAGTTTTTGATCATCCCAGTGTGGTCTGTTTAATTTTTCATCGCTATTTGGGTGGACAAACGGGCAAAACAGCATGAACGGGGTATTTTCAGTCCAAATCGATGTGCTATAGCCCACGATTTCATGGATGGGCCCAGGGTCCAGGTGTGCTGTGTGCAAAAAATCAAATGGGGCATGCCTGGGAGGTTGGGGATCATCCCAGTGTGGTCCGTTTAATTTTTTGTAGCTATTTGGATGGACAAACGGGCGAAACAGCGCGAACGGGATATTTTTAGGCTAAATCGATGGCTATAGCTTACAGTTTTGGGGTGGGCCCAAAATTCAGGCGTGTTGTGGGCCGTAAAGCAACCGAGGAGTGCTAGGGAGGTTGCGGATTATCCCAGTATGGTCCGTTTAATTTTTCGTGGCCAATGGGGTGGATAAACGGGCGAAACGGCGCATATGGGGCATTTTCGGGCCAAATTGGTGTGCTATAGCGTACGGTTTCACGAGTGGGCTCGGAGTTCGGGTGCACTGTGGGGTAAAAATTGATCGGGATATGCCAGGGAGGTTGGAGATCATACCAGTGTGGTCCGTTTAATTTTTTATGGCCATTTGGGTGGACAAACTGATGAAATGGCATAATCGGGGCATTTTTGGGCTAAATCGGTGTGATATAGCCCACGGTTTTGGGGGAAGGCCTGTGGTCCGAGCGTGCTGTAGGCCAAAAATTGATCGGCGTATGCCAAGGAGGTTGGGGATCATCCCAGTGTGTTCCGTTTAATTTTTTATGGCCATTTGGGTGGATAAACGGGCGAAACGATGCGAACGGGACATTTTTGGACCGAATCGATGTGCTATAGACCACGACTTTGGGGTTGGACCCACAACATTTGAACCAAAAATACCCCGTTCGCGCTGTTTTGCCCGTTTGGCCACCCAAATAACCATAAAAAATTAAACGGACCAGGTTGGGACGATCTCCACCCTCCCTAGCATGCCCCGATCAATTTTTGGCCCAGAGCATCGCAGGACACTGGGCCCACCCTCAAAACCATGGGCTACAACACACCAATTTGGCCTAAAAATGCCTCGTTAGCACCGTTTCGCCTGTTTGTCCACCCAAATGGCCACAAAATATTAAACGGACCATACTGGGACGATCCCCAACGTTTCTAGATGCTCTGGTCGATTTTTGGCCCACAGCACCCCTGGACCCTAGGACCACCCCCGAAACCATGGGCAATAGCTCACCGATTTGGCCCAAAAATGCCCCGTTCACATTGTTTAGCCCATTTTCCCTCCCAAATGGCCACGATAAATTAAATGAACCGCACTGGGATGATCCAGTTGATATTTGTCCCACATCATGCTCGAATACGGGCCCATACCCAATACCATGGGCTATAGCACACCAATTTGGCTCAAAAACGCCCTGTTTGTGCCGTTTTGCCTGTTTGTCCACCCAAATGGCCACAAAAAATTAAA
>NW_025865307.1:0-1096 GCF_002878395.1 Capsicum annuum
AAATTTAGAAGAACTCTAACTCTCATAACTGCAGCAGAATTACCAGAGCAGTCCGAGTATACTTTTACCTTTCCTGTATGATTTCAAATCGCCTACGATCTTCTGGGAGCCATTTCTTTATGTCTTTGGCACTAAGATCTGAAAATCCTATGTTGTCAAGGAAAAGTCGCAGACAAACCTCATCCTGGCAAAGCATGCTAATGTTCAGCACAGGATGGGGTTGGGGGGAATTAGAGAAGCTTAAACGCAGATAAGTAGTTTGCAACGCATAGTTACCTGTACCCTCTCTGCTTTAGCAGTCAAACCAAGCAAGAGAAGCAAGTAACCGCCAAACTTATCCCACATGTAAACCCATTCAGTATCAATTGCTTCCTCTAAAGCCAGAATTCGAGCATGGGCACACATTTCTCTTCGGTGACCTACATCACTAGTTGCTTCATGCCTAAGTGTCCTATTTCTTAATCTGGAGAAAATTAACCCAGCAGCCAGTTCTTCATTTCTAAGACAGTCTCTTAATTTAATGACATCTGCTCTTGGAAGCACAAAATTGCCTCCCCTATCCCTCATCATTGTTGGGTCGCCAACCAATAGAGCAGCTGAGCTTGCCGACCTCTGAGGGGCAGAGTATGTTCCAGACAAAGCATTTCTGGTCTGAGAAAATATCAACAGAATTGAGATTCGACGAGAAAATCAATAATAAAACAGGAGGCTAATCTAAAATTTACAGGTACAAGAATCAGAAGACATATTGACCGCCCGAGAAGTTTCGCCAAACCAATCACCATGAAAGTTTCATTATTTATATCAATACTAGCGAACCTTGTGTTAACGCTTATATTAAGCACATCGAAGTTCAAGCAAAGCGTAGATGATATTCACATCTCTCTATAGGCAGACCTCTATGGATGCATTGTGATTATTTAACATTTATAATTGATACCAACCACATAACACAAAATTTTAATGACAAATCATTGATAACTAAAATCCAACATGAACGGAATGAAAAACATGTAAAGCACTCAAGCACTCGAGCAAAATAAAATAGCACAATCCCAGAATACCAATCAAACTGAAATACAAAACAAGTTGATGA
>NW_025865308.1:0-1558 GCF_002878395.1 Capsicum annuum
AGCTAGATTGATTGATGGTAACCCTAACGTCTAATCGAATATATGTACAAGGCTCCGGATTTCCCCCAGCTGGTGAAACAACTTGACGTGAAGGTTTCGTTGCATGGGGGGGATCCAGGGATTGGAATAGAGTTCCTTTCATCATGAGTAGTGACCAATTGTCCAATTGAGTTGGTGTACTGTACATTATTAGATTGGGGTGACCAATTGGGCCGATTGGGCATAAAGATTTATTGGGCTTGTATAATAATTCGGTTTAAACCGAATACTGAAGTATATATACTCAATAACCGAAACCCGAACCGAATACCGAATTGATGAAAAAAATAAATCGAACACCAAATCGAAAAAATAAAAAATCAAATTAATTCGGTTCGATTCGATTTTTCGGTTTTCGATATTTATGTCCACCCCTACACACACCCACACCCTCAATTTAAAAATATATATATATATATATATATATAAATAAAATCTTTGTTCTACTCCCCCTCCCTCTAACATGCCTCCACTCCACCCATCCTCCCCTATCCGAATCCCCCCACCTCTTAACTAATTAAATCTATACAAAAAAAACAAAACAATCATGTAATTATAAAAAATATATATATTCATTTTTATTATATTATTCACAATTTAAAGATATTAGATTTTTAATATTCTTCCTCCCACCCTCTCCCCTCCCCATCTTTATCCAAATTAATATGAGTAAAAATAATTATGTAATCGTAAAAAAAGATTATATATTTCAGATTTTTTCATATTATATTGTTTACAATTTAAAGAATTTTAATGAAATAATAATGTAAAAATAGTAACACAATTTAGCATTCCCCCCGCCCGCCCTTAAAAGAAAAAAAAAAAGGATCAATTTTTATCTTTAATATTTTCAAATATCTAATACTTTCAAATTCAAATATTTTTCAATCTTATAAATTTAAATAATATCATATTAATTTTTTTGAAATAAAATTAGTTTATTATTATTCTTTATCCTTATTTTTTTCAAATATAATATATATCTATCTTGTAATTTATATATAAAAATTAAGATAAATATTTAAAACTAATGAGATATTATTATTATTATTATTATTACTATTATTATTATTATTATTATTATTAAAAAATAATAATAACAACAACAACAAATAACAACAACAACAACAACAATAACAACAACAATATGAAATATTGAATTTAAATTTATGTCTTTGAATCAATTTTTTTTTTGTGTTACACGCAGTTGAGTTTTTTTTTTCTTATATTGAAAAATATAAAATCTTGAATTTAAATTTGTGTTACTTAGATTTTATATTTAACGTTCATTCGAAATTTATGTTGTATGATATTAAAAAATATAAGTGATAGACAACACACAAAATTAGTAATATATATATATATATGAATTTCTGTAAATCTGTTATATACACAACTCAAAATTATGATCAGAAACAACATAAAAGGTATAAGAAAAGAAATAATCAGAAACCATATAATAGAAAACAATACTTCTTAAGAAAGTCAAAGGCTAAAAAACCTTGGTTAAATAGAGATC
>NW_025865309.1:0-1100 GCF_002878395.1 Capsicum annuum
AAATGAAGAGACTTCCCTTTGTAGAGAGACATTCTTCTCTGCAAGCTCCCTCGCCCTTTCACGGAGTCTATGTTATTCAATTTGGTATTTCTCAAGTTTTAGAGACCAATTGCTGGATCTTCTATCCAACTCCTTTTCCAGTACTATTGATTGTAACTCATTCTTTTCTATCTCCAATCTTCGTGTCCGTGAATCTAGTTCTGCCTGTAATATGCTGGCTTCTTCCTTAGCAGAAGCCCTTTCAGCAACTTGATTCAGTAGCATGCTTGAAACTTCAGAAGCCATTTGTACCTTCTCATTTGTCAATCTTCTAATAGTCCGAATCAACACTAGAACACTAAGGTCTCTTCCATGAAGAAATATTTGTCATTACTTTGGACAAGAAAATGCAAATTAAAACATTAGTTTAAATGTGAAAAATGAAGCTACAACAAAATGATATGCATAACGGCTTGAATCACGACCAAATTTCTTAGGATGAACTTTCTTACTGTGACCATGGGGAGATTTGCTCAGATCCGTGAAATTCTTTTTTCCTGACCCACTGTCATAGAAGGATCCAGATGACAATGAAACACTCCTCCAAGAAGAAACTTCCTTGGACTTTAATGATGGTGAAGGGGTCTTGTTTGTATCATTAGTTGATGATAGAAAAAAGAAGAAGTTGTTCTTTATCATCTCTATGTATGGAGACTGTACATGAATCAAACTAGTGACCATGAGATTTCAAAGGACAAAGCAAAACACTCATAAACAGACACTCACAAATCATTATCCATTCATGAAAATACTGCAAGCTAACTAAATACTTATGAGACAAAGCAAAACATCTCTCTTTCTACATGCTTCTTCTTCAACAACAACATACGTAATCCCTACCTTGGCAAGTACAAAATTTGTTTCCCATAAATCCTCGGCAAGGAAAGCACAAACACGAGGATATTAACAACAGCAGCAAGTAAAAAAATAGAGGTTTACAATACAACAAGTAGAAAAGAAAAATATATACTAATACTACTACCAGAAGAGACATGACGCAAAACTATTTACTACTAGTCTTCTACTGAAAATTAATAAAATACCCCACAAACAAATAGCAC
>NW_025865310.1:0-1801 GCF_002878395.1 Capsicum annuum
CGGGATGATGTTAAAATGACCTCGCTACCCTCAAAAGCTGGTAGAAATGAACATGAATGTAGGACAATTTTACCAATGTGATTCCCATGCTTGTTGTGTGCCCTAATCCTAATGGATGTCGTCTTTGATGAGCATGTTCTTTCAGATAACAGTGGTAGGTTTGCAGCACTCTGGCTAGTTACCCATACTTCACTAGATCCAATGCAAAGCTTTCCATGGCTAGTAGGGAGATTGAAAATTCGCTCATTGACCCGGATCAGGATCACAGGGAAGAAGTTCAGAACACAATGATGAGGTAGTAAGGCTCAGGCAACAATTGATAGAGTTGAACCAGGCATGGGCCAGCGGAATGCCTCCTCCTCCGCTCCCTAAAGGTCTTGGGAATATCTCTAATTGCCCACCGCTCTCTCAGGTACAATTCTCTACTCCTACTGAGTCACCTGAGCACGCGGCAGGATTCACACCGCGACATTATTATCCTGACAGTTCTGGTGTGCCCTGGACATCTCCTCAATTAAGACCCGCTGCTTAGCCGGCGCCACCGATCACACCGGTATTCGTGGCTCCGCCACCACCTGAAGCTCCCATATATGTTGGGCGTCCCACAACGGGGCTTCCTAGGTCTGCCAGTGAGCCAGTATTGAAGGTTCCAGATAGTCAGTATTATGCCCTAGAGCCTACTTTGAGAATGAATGAACCGTATGGGTACACTCATCCACCTGCATTTCCATTTGATACGGAGAAACCTATCGCAACAGAGGAACAGAAAATCATAGCACAGAAGTTGAAAAGTTTAAAACAGGCTATGAGGAATTTGCAGGGAGTAGGAGATTATAGGAGTGTTTCCTATAAAGATCTTTTCATGTTCCCAGGCATCAACCTTCCCCTCAATTTTAAAATGCCCAAGTTCGAGAAGTATGCAGGGCACGGTGATCCCGTGGAAGACTTGAGACATTATTGCAACCAGTTGAGGGCTGCAGGAGGAAGGAAAGAACTGCTCATGGCCTTCTTTGGCGAGAGTCTTTCTGATCTGGCTTCAGAATGGTTTATCGATCAAGATATTGACAAGTGGAACAGCTGGGATGACTTAGCTTCTAAGTTTGTTCAACATTTTCAGTATAACATTGACCGAATTTCGGATGAAAAATCCTTGGTCAACATGTAGAAGAAAATCACTGAAGGTTTTCGGGAATACACAATAAGGTGGCGTGAACAGGCCACCAGGGTAAAGCCTCCAATGAAAGAAAGTAAGTTGGTAGAGGTTTTCATTCAGGCACAGGATGAGACCTATTTTCAACATTAATTCCGGCAATGGGAAAGTCTTTTATTGAAGTCCTCAAAATGGGGGAGATGATAGAGGATGTAATCAAGACTGGCCGAATAGTGGATTTTGCCGCATTAAAAGCCACCACACAAGCAATTCAAGGTGGATCTGGTGCATTCGGAGGTAAAAAAGAGAAAGAGGATGTGGCGACTATCGTAGCTGGAACCCATTCCTATCCCAAAAGACCACCTCGCCCCTATCCCCAATCCCAAGCCCAAGTCTACGCCCAAGCTCCATATATTCCTCCCCACCATTACTACCCTCCAGAAAACCCTTTATATTCCATTCCACCACCCCTGTACCCAGTATATAACGCGCATCTATATGCCCAAACCCCTTCTTACCCGCAGTGGCGTGCGCAAGCTCCACAAAATTGCCCATTTGCTCCACCGAATTACCAAAACCCCTCCAGACCCAGTTTTTAACCTAGGACCAAGTATAAGAAAGAGAAGGCGATCAAAAATCAATTCACACCGC
>NW_025865311.1:0-2584 GCF_002878395.1 Capsicum annuum
CCCAAGCATTTTCTAAAATGCCTATGTGAAGTAGATAGTGGAATCTTGACATGTCATTATGTGGTCCCAATAATATACAAGCTTATGCCTTACAAGTGCTTGATAAAATGCCTTTATGAATGAATTATGGACAAGTGTACATTGTTGTGTGTATCAAGATCAGGCTATAATTTATTTTTCATGCTATCGAGTCCTGGGGGTATTTAATACCCGACAATTTAGCTGTTTAATTATATCCAGTGGCAGTTAAAGAATGGTCTTAGTCCTATCACGATCAGTAGTACTCTCAGTCAATTATAGAACTTTGTAGAACTCAGTCAGTTACAGAACCCACAAAAAATTTTGTAATCTCAGTATCACTTCAGTCCAGTTTAGGATACTTAGTTCAGTGTCTTTCAGTTGGAAGTAAGACTCAGCACTGAGTGAACCCAAGGAATGGGGTTCACCTTCAGAAGAGGGTATGATCCTTAGAAGCAATCCTTGCATTCTAGAACTATGTAACCAGCATAGGTTGAGACATCAAACCTGCCAGTTGAGAGTTGATAGGGCATTTTAACCTGTTAGATAAGGGTTCCACCGTTCTCATTAGAGTACCTTCCAGATGAGGGTTACTCTTTAGTGTCTTACCTATGGCATGGTATTGACACCCTTCTAACTGGGGTTATAGGTTGGAATCCACCTTAGTTATGTTATTTGGGGAATGTCAATAAGATGATTACCTTTCACAGTCTCAAATTCAATCTTTAGAATAGAACTCAGTTTAGTTCTACAGGGTTAGGACTGTCAGATACAGTCAACCAGTATCAGTAACTTCAGATATCAGTTACTGAGTATCAAAATTCAGGGCTTAGCTATAGATAAGCTTAGTCACAGTATTTATTTATATGCACAGTAGCACATACTCAGTATTTATAGTAGTATCAGTTATCCATGTACTCTCATGTTCAGTTTCTCCATATCATGAAGTCAGTTATTATTCATACGTATGAACCCTTGCATTCAGCTTTACCACATCTAGCATACCAGTACATTCCATGGTCTGACCCATACTCTTTCTTTGTGCTTTGATGTCTTATATAATAGGTTCAAACGCTCAGGTTCTTGACCATACATAGATAGATCTAGATTCTTCCAGCAATAGATTTAGCAGTGATTCCACATTATTTAAGGAAATTCTTTTATTTTATTATTATAGTAAACTCAGTATTTTAGTTTATGGAGTTAGGTGGGGGATTGTCCCATCAACTCCACATTCAGATAGTTTTATATTAGAGGCTTTTTAAACTAGTTTTCAGATAGTGTTCAATTTTATAGATTGTTATTTCAATTAATACAGTTCATCAGTATTTACAAATTTTGAACCTTATGGCATTTCAGCCTATTTTTCCACATTTATTACTATATCATGTTTCAGTGCTTACAGTAAATATTAGTCATGGTTTAGCATGTGGTCCTTTTGGGTTGTAAGCACCATGTAGTGTTCGAGATATAGAATTAGGGCGTTACAATATGATAGAGCACATGAAAAAAGTGATCATTGAAAAGTAAGGAAAACATAGGATGCCGTATGGATACTTCTTGAACAAGGTGTTTAATCACTTTCGAGTGATTGGGAAAAAGGGGACTCCTGGAATAGTCAAACAAAAGTTCAGTTTGACAACATTGGTGGAAAATTAATACATAGATGAAAAAGTGGGAACTGTGTCCTAAGTGTCAGAACCTTCGGATGCTTAGGATAATTTAAGCGATGAGAAGGAGGAGATGGGGATCCAGTTAGTTGTAATGGATGCTAAGATAGTGCACTTGAAGATACAAAATTAGAATTATCCTCAAATGGATATGGTGCCACTACGGAACTTGCAGCAGAAAAGGCAAAACTCCAGATCAAGGTTGTAAAAGTCACTCAGGAGGTTTATGGCCTTAATGTCAAAGTAAAGGACCTCAATAAATAATTGTTAAATGCTCATGCGACAGAGAGTTCTAGAATGAAGTTGTTACTGAAATCCTTCTCCCTTAAGCCCGCCTCCCCCACCTAAGTGATATCATGTTTATGTCACTTTGTCATCTCTGTGCATCAGTTTCTAGTACTTATTACTAGTGTGGCTTTTGGTGAATCAAAATCTTATATTTATTTTAGTGTGATGTAATGGTACTTATCTCTCTCAACGATCAATGGATTATTTACTTGTGTGTTTCATGTTTCTCTTCTTTATATTTAATGTTGCTCTTCACTTTTCAATGATGCCAAAAGGGGGAATATTGAATTCATGTGGTAGGGACTGAAATGTGTGGTTCATAATATGTTTGGGACTTGCATGATGTGTTTTTATACACCTTCATGATGTGTTAGGAACCAGGTACCAAGTAGATGCATATGTGTTGAATGCAAGCAAGTATAGGTGATATATGCTGAATGCAATGATAGTGAAGTAATGATGGCATATTGATAAGGGAAAGAATGCTAAAATGAACATTGATGAATACAAGGTTATTGACAAGGGGAATATTGAAATACAGTAAATGAATTTTGATTTCAACTCACAACAAGGGATCAGGTCCTAAGTTGACATATTGATAGGGGATA
>NW_025865312.1:0-1981 GCF_002878395.1 Capsicum annuum
TTCGGATAAATAGAAAGAAAAACAAAATAAACTACCAAAACTCCCTCCTGACGGGGAGGGAAGTGACTTCCCAATTATTGAGCCGGACAGCTGGACCTATGAATTGCACGTCTGCCATACTGGTACCTTCTCCTGCTTTGACCATATCAACTTCAATAAAAAGGTTCTGGAAGTCATCAACCAATTCAACTTCAAATTCCACATGCTTCGTGACACCGCTCTTAACAAATGATTCACTGAGTGGTGGCATTGGGCGAGGAAGTGACCATGTTTCCTTTTTCCTTCCCTTGGCTTTTTTCAGATCTTCAACTGTAGGCTCAAATCCCAGACCAAACGTGCCAACGTTCTCACTCAAATATATGGGATGAACTATATCGTACAGAGATGCTCCCAAACCCTTTCCTGGCTCAAATCCATATTTCCAAAGTTCACTCACCATCATGATAGAAGCAGAAGACAATTGTGGTCCCGGTATAGCCTGCCATTCAAGGATACGATTCACTGGCACTGTATCAAAAATTTGATAGACGAATATCTCCTATACGTTATTTGCTTCAATAAGAGACAAGAAAGAATCTTCGTAGGCTGACAAATCTCCTTCACCATGAATAACTATTTCTTGCCTGCTATGCTCAAACTTAATCATTTGGTGCAGTGTAGATGCAACCGCCTTGGCCTTGTAAATCCACGACCTTTCCAACAACAGATTGTAAGAGGAGTCTACATTCAATACTTGAAACTTTATGGCGAACTCAACAGGCCCTATGGTCAACATTAGTTCTGTTTCACCAATGGAATTTGATTTTGCACCATCGAAAGCCCTAACAGATACATTGTTGGGCTTGATCCTGTCAGCACCAATATTCAACTTTTGCAAAGTAAAAATAGGGCAAATATTTGCACCTGAACCTCTATCAATCATAACATGAGTGACATAGAAATCTTCACACTTCACTGTAATGTAAAGGCCCCAGTTATGCCCTGTACCTTCAATAGGCAATTCCTCGTCAGAAAAGCTGATCTGATTGACTTCAAAGATTTTTCCGACCATTTTCTCAAGTTGGTTGATTGTAATCTCTCTTGGAACATATGCTTCATTTAATACCTTCAGTAAAACATCACGATGCTCCTTGGAGTGCAATAGCAAAAATAAAAGAGAAATTTGAGCAGGGGTTTTCTTCAACTGGTCTATTATTAAATACTCTGGAAATTTTATCTTTTTCAAAAATTCTTCAACTTCTTCTTCGGTGATAGGATTTTTGATAGATGACGGTCCACTCACCGTTGGCTTAGACTTTCTTAAGCTTTCAGGCACGAAGCATCTTCCTGACCATGTCAAACCCCCTACCTCATCTACATCTTCCATAACTTCTTTCCCGTGATAGGTCATCACAGTCCGCCCATAATTCCAGAGAACCCTTTTCATATCAGCTATCGGAGGTTGGGTCACCGGTTTGAGGACAATTGGTGCTGCTAGTGCTTCTTTCACCGTCAAGATGGGCTGACTCGGAGCTCCCACCACTGTCAACTTAGGTTTATCCTTACTTGAATCAACATACCTTCTGGCGCCTTGTACTGTGATCAGGGGTTTCTTTATGCTTTCTTGGGATTTATCTTCTCTCATTCCTTCCTGGCTCAATGACATTGCTTTTAAAGACTCCGCTACATTCATCGATTTCTCCTCAATGGTTTGTATCTTGACAATAAGCTTATAACCCCTTGAAGACTCTTTCCTATCATGTATCAATTCTAACATATTGGCTTTAGCATGGGTTGGCAGTGGATTCTGGTAAATGTTTGGACTCTTCGAGGCCTGGACTAGTATTTGATTTGTGTCAATTAAATCTTGGACAACTCTCTTTAAATGCCAGCATTTCTCAATATCATGACCTAGCATATCAAAACAGTACGTACACCTTAAAGAATAATCGATTTTCCTTGGCGGTGGATTTGAAAGCCTTCCTTGAATTGGGCTCAAAAC
>NW_025865313.1:0-2417 GCF_002878395.1 Capsicum annuum
ACCAAGGATTTTTCTTCCGGAATTAGGTCGATGTTATACTGAAAATGTTGGACAAATTCAGAAGCTAAGTCATCCCAGCTGTTCCATTTATCGATATCTCAATCGATAAACCATTCTGAGGCCAGATCAGAAAGACTCTCGCCAAAGAAAGCCATGAGCAGCTCTTCCCTTCCTCCTACAACCCTCAACTGGTTGCAATAACGTCTCAACTGTGCCACAGGATCACCGTGTCCTGCATACTTCTCGAACTTAGGCATCTTAAAATCGAGGGAAAGGTTGATGTCTAGGAACATGCAAAGATTTTTATAGAAAAAACTCCTATAATCTCCGATTCCTTGCAAATTCCTCATAGCCTATTCTAAACTTTTCAATTTCCAGGCTATGATATCATGTTCCTCTATTGCTACAGGTTTGTCCGTATCAAATGGAAATGCAGGAGGCTGCGTGTACCCATACGGTTTATTCATTTGCAAAGTAGGATCCGGGGCATAATACTGACTATCTGAAACCTTCAGTACTGGCAGACCTAGGAAGCCTCATTGTGGGACGCACAACATATATGGGAGTTTCATGTGGTGGCGGAGCCACGAATACCGGTGTGATCGATGGCGCTGGCTGAGTAGCTGGTCTTGATTGGGGAGCTGCCAAGGGCACACCAGAACTGCCAGGCTAATAATGTCACAGAGTAAATCCTGGCACGTGCTCAGGTGACTCAGTAGGAGCAGAGAATGGCGCCTGAGAGAGCGGTGGGCAGTTAGAGATATTCCCAAGACCTTCAGAAAGTGGAGGAGGAGGCATTCCGCTGGCCCATGCCCGGTGTAAATCTATCAATTTTCGCCTGAACCTTACTACCTCATTATTGTGTTCAGAACTTTCTTCCTTGTGATCCTGATCTGGGTCAATGAGCGAATTTTCAATCTCCCTTCTAGCCATGACGAGCTTTGCTTTGGATCTAGTGAAGTATGGGTGACTAGCCAGAGTGCTGAAAACCTACCACTGTTATCTGAAAGAACATGCTCATCAAAGATGACATCCGTTAGGACTGAGGCACATAACAAGCATGGGAATCACATTGGTAAAATTGTCCTAAATTCATGTTCATTTCTACCAGCTTTTGAGGGTAGCGAGGTCATTTTAACATCATCCTGATTTTTGTCTACACTTATTATTATTTATTATAATTATTATTATGTTTTATCCATCTCTGTTCTTTTCCTTTATCTCGTTATCTACCTTTATTTTATCATTCTTTATGGCTTTTGTTTTTCTTTAAAAGAGGAAAAATAATGAAAAACAACGAAACAAAATGATTAGATCGAACCCAACAGTAGGTTGCCTACATATCATATTGTACATGAATCAGATCTTGCGTAGTTCGGGCAACATGTGCATAAACATCACATTTTTTTTTTGGGAAAACAAAAAAAAACAAACAAAGGAAAGACGTAACATCATAACATTTGACGAAAGAAACAACAAAACCATACAAAGATTTTAGGACCACTTTAAAACTAGACCACAAATACAAAACAACATTCTAGACCCCTAAGACGACATACGTGAAATTACTAATAAAGACCCTAATACCAAAAACAACTTAACTTTGACTTAAAGCAGACACCACCTACAATGACAGACACATAAAAGACTCAAACTGAATAAAGATAAGAAATGCTCTTTCAAACTGGTGCTCTGCGTGATGACCCTGGCTGAGATGGACCTGCCTGTGAAGTTCTCTTTCTCCCATTTAAACTTTGTAGCATATCCTGTAAAGACACCCTAATATTAGGGAAGAAGCTTCGGGCCCGTATTCTTGCCTCATGAGGAGTGCACTTGGAAAGATTATTCTGACACCTTTCTACCGTCTTGAACAAATCTGCTAACTGAACTCTCAGTGTTTCCACTTTGGACCCCACACTTTCATCCTGATGGTCGTCTACTATGTATTCTTCCTGTATTCTCCCTCTAAGCCACACTGGTAAGGGTTGACTAATACCCCGAGGGATAGATTGAATCCAGACCCCATATCCCTGAGTGTACCCCAGATTATCCAAACTTTCTTTGAGTGTGTCCACACCTAGCTTTGTCGCATGCTTCCAAAACTGCTCGTACTTGCTCTCACCTAAGGCTTGGCCCTTAAAGTGCTCAACATCCTTCAGAAGATCCATTGCTGGGGGCACGTCCTGCAGCCTACCCAACTAGCGCATTACCCTAGAAGGACTGTATGGTCTAGTGTAATTGAGCCCTAACATAACTAAAGGGAGCTGCGTCTGACAACCCAACAAGATTATCTTCGGTTGAAGCCACAGATAAGTCCACAAAATGTTATCCCCGGTTCTTGACTCAAGAAATTCAATCCAAACGTCGACTTCCACGGGTAGCGAGAATTTATCCAAACGCAACCTGGAGTCCATGGC
>NW_025865314.1:0-1352 GCF_002878395.1 Capsicum annuum
TCAACCAATGTGTAAAACTTTTTTGCATGCACATTTGGATTTTCATTTCCCTCCCAAGAATGAGTATTATCATCCATATTTGTAAGTCCACAAGCATCATGAATCATTTCAATAACTACCAGCAGGGTTAGAATTTTCATCGCTAATCAATACTTCTCCATGATAATCCCAAACTCTATAAGAATCCCAGAAGCCCTTATTCAACAAGTGTAGTCTTACATCAATTCTCAGCTTAAACATAGTGTTCCTACACTCCTTACAAGGACATCGAATAATAGTACTCACCCCCGATTGACTGAACGCCCAATTAAGAAAGTTATCTACTCCATCTCTATATCTTTGGTCAGATCTATTCGAGATATCCAACCAACTCTTATCCATTCCTATCTTTTCAATCATTAGAAAAAAAATTTATTAATTAAAGATACAAGTATGACAACAATCAAAATAAATACAAGATCGAAGTGTATTGTAAATATCACAAAAAAGTTCAAAATCATAGAAACTGAGAAATAAAGTGTAATAGCTAACACATCGCCAGGCCTGTCAACATGATAATTTACTCTTAAAGAATATTATTAAACTGTTGTTTGATCTTCAAGATTTACTTCCAAGCACACAACCTGTGAAGTCAACTCCCAACAGTACCTATGTTTTTCTTCTACTAATTAATTTTCTAATTGAACATCGGCCTTCTTTTCCATAATATTTTTTAATCATATGTCTGAAATTCTTGAAGTTATCAATGTGGATCTATCATCCTTAGAAAATAAGGAGGCATGTTTATCATTCTTGGAAAGTTTAAGGCTCAGATTTATATTTTTTATGAACATGAAAGAGAAAGAAACCAATATGTCATGGCTGCAGACATGGTTTGCAAATGAATGGTATACCAGGTCGCCCCCCAGACACGAGTAAGTTTTCTCCACATAGTTACGTAGATTTTCCAGAAAGCAGCATTCATCATCACAACCTATTTTAAGGTGATTTATGAAGATCACGTCACTTGTTATCCTCATTGATTACTTAATACAAATTTTATCCAGAAAAAGTACTTTCATCCATACAAAGACACCGTAACTAGTCAACCGAACACACATCACAATTTAGTGAAGCTCACAGACCATGCAAGATGATTTCCACAGAGAATATGATAAAGTTATAACAAATAGAAACTAATCACAAATGTAATGTTCTGGAAAAACTAAAAACTAAAGTATAAAATTTGATTTTAAATTATTATAGTTTCCTATGCGCAGGTGCAGGGGAAAAAGAATCAAGCATGCACTCAATAACATTTTTAAGAGTACGAGCAAGTTAGTATAGTGATTAGTCTAGAAGTACAGGGATGA
>NW_025865315.1:0-1044 GCF_002878395.1 Capsicum annuum
AAATAGTCCATAAAATTAAAAAAGAAAGAATGAAATGAAAAGAGAAATAAAAAAAGAGAGAAAAATCTATAGAGAGAAAAAAATAAGAAGAAGAAGATGGGAAGAAAGAAAAAGAAAGATTAAAAAATAAGAAAATGGAGAAACTCTAAAATTTGAAATTTGAGAACTTTTAAAAAATTTAAAAAGTTTTTAAAAATTACACTCTATACCCTAATTAATTTAATCACAATTTAAATAAAGTTTTAACCTTAGCTGATCAAAATTGTCACCATTTTTAATTAAAAGACTTTTTTATCATCTACCACTTAATTTTCTCGACTTACACCTCACCAACCATACCCTCCCCAAATTCTTTGCCTCAGCTAATGCAGCAGCACCACATCCTTCAACTCAGTAGCATTTGACAAATCATTCTCAATCAAATTCTCACAATTCATAACTAAATTAGACAATCCCACATGAGTAAAAAACTTAAACTTTGAAAGATTAATTGACCTCAACATTTCTTTACATAAACTAGCTATAACTATTAGTGTTCCATCTGTAATTCTTGAATAAAGAGAAAGATCAAGATTGGTAATTTGCGGGTATCTGTTAAGAATCTTTGTTAAGTGTTCTTGCCTAATGGGTTTCAAGGTTTTCCTATGGTGAGATTCAATAGCAAAAAATGATTTACAAACAAGTGAGAATGATTTTTTGTCAAATGGGTTGTCACTAAGACAATCAAGAATTGAAAAGACAATTTTTTCAAATAGAAAATCAAATGGGTTGTAATTGGATTGTGAAATTTGCTTTTGCTTCTTCATTGTTTTCCAAGATTGGACCTTTGTGGTTCTTACAAGCTAAATTGTGAGTTAGATTTGGATAAAAAGAATTTTTTGGGTGGAAATTTTAGAAGATTAGACGGTGGAGATGTAATATTGTAGTGTTCATGTGAATTTGATGATATAAAGAAGTTTAAGGAAATTAAGAAGCAACAGTTTAACAGAAAAACACTGGCCTGGTTGAGAACAAACTGAGTGAGGAAGAATATGAGAAGAATGT
>NW_025865316.1:0-1109 GCF_002878395.1 Capsicum annuum
GCCCACAGCACGCCCGAACCTTAGCCCCACCCCCAAAATCATGGGCTATAGCATATCGATTTGTACTGAAAATGCCCCGTTCGCTCTTTTTCGCATGTTTGTCCACCCAAATAGCCACGAAAAATTAAAAGGACCACACTAGAACAATCCCCAACCTTCCTGGCATGCCCCGATCAATTTTTAGCCCACAACATGTCCAAACTCGGGCACACCCCTGAAAATGTTGGCCATAGCATACAAAATTGGCCCAAAGATGCCCCATTCGCGTCGTTTCGCCTATTTGTCCACCCAAATGGCCACGAAAAATTTAACGAACCACACTGGGATGATCTCCAACCTTCCTGGCATGCCCCAATTGAGATTTGGCCAACAGCACGCTTGGACCCCAGGCTCACCCTCGAAACCGTGGGCTACAGCACACTGATTTGGCTAAAAAATGCCTCATCTACATGGTTTCACCCGTTTGTCCACACAAAGGTCCACAAAAAATTAGACGGAACACACTGAGATGATACCCAATCATTCTGGCAAGCCCCAGTTGATTTTTGACATGCAGCACACCCGGACCCCACGCCCACCCCCAAAATCGTAGGCATCGATTTTGCCAAAAATGCCCCGTTCCCGCTGTTTCCTCATTTGCCCATCCAAATGGCGACGAAAAGTTAAACGAACCACACTGGGATGATCCCCAACCTCCCTGACACTCCCGATTGATTTTTGACAGACAGTACGCCTGGACCCTAGGCACACCTCCAAAACCATGGGCTATAGCACAGCGATTTGGCCCAAAAATACCTGTTTGTGCCGTTTCGCCCGTTTGTCAATACAAATGGCCACGATAAATTAAACAGACCACACTGGGACAATCCCCAACTTCCCTTGTAGGCCTCGGTGGATTTTCGACCCATAACATACTCGAAACCTGGGCGCACCCCCAAAATCGTGGGCTATAGCTCACCGATTTGGCCCAAAACTGCCACGTTCGCACTGTTTCACCCGTTTGTCCACCCAAATAGCCCAACCTCTCTGGCATGCCCCTATGGATTTTCAGCCCACAGCACGTTCGGACCCCGAGCCCACCTCCAAAACCGTAGGCTATAGCACATCAA
>NW_025865317.1:0-1473 GCF_002878395.1 Capsicum annuum
ATTATAGAGGTGGAAAATCGACGTGTCGGGTCAAATTTGGATAGGTCAGAGTTGATAAACGTGTATCATGACGTGACCTATCTAAAGTGTATTTGGGCTGAAATGGGTCGAATTTAAATTGTATAACTTGAGTTGTTCAACGTGACCTGACCTTTCGTCTTTTTTATTTAAACAATGTGAAAGATAAAAAAAATTTAATATTGAATTGTTAATTTATAGTTGTTCAAAATTTACATAATTCTTAGGTGGAATTTGTTTTAAAAATGATGAAATAAAAAAATTCTAGTCTTTGGAGAAAATGTTTTAATTTTTGGAATAAAAAGTGAGTTTTTTTTTATTTTTCTGTATATTTGATTTAATTTTTTTTTCTTTTTTATTTCTCAATCATTGGGTTTTTCACCATCTTCAAATTAATTTAGTATGTTTGTTACACTATTTTGACTTAGGACAAAATTCACAAATATCCACTTTTCAGCAATTGCAATAGAATACAATTTCATTCATGGAATTTGAACCTCTATGATAGTGACTATTTTTCAAAGATGGGGTCGAAAAGTGGCTAGTGAGGGCAATTTCTACTTTTAACTCATTTGTCCTAATAGCTTGATAGGTTATTTCTAGTTCGATTCTTTATATCCTAACATGTTTATTTTTTGGATATCGAATGAGTTGTATATCTAAAAATGAGTCGATTTTGTCATCTTCAGGTCTGCAGTAAAAAAAATGCGAAATCGCGTAGATTTTCGAAGGAGATGAGCTATGCATTTGCTCAAATTGAGAGTTGTGGAATGAATAATGAAAATGGATTTTGTGATTTGAATTATGGAAAATTTCATGTTATAACACAATGTGTTGGGAATTTAGGTGTTTGTGATTGTGGTGAATATGTGAACAAAGCAATACAAATTGTTCAAGATGAATGTGGATATTCTTTAAGTGGAGAAATTTATTTGGATGGATGTTATTTGAGTTATAATTATGGTAAAAATAAAATTTCTAATGATATAAATGAAGGTATGTTATCTATACTCAAATTGTTTTTGTATGGGTTTACAATATTGAAATAAACATTTAGTAATCACTCGAATTGTGATCAAAGTTGCAACGATATGGGAGTCGTATTTTCCTCCTTAAACTCAATTTTAGTGTATTTTTATCACCCTTTTATGCTGACGTGACATCTTTGTTACATAAAATGGGACCCGCATCAAAGGTGTCATTTCAGCTAAAGAGGTTGACGAAAGGTGCCACATCAGCTAAAAATGATGATAAAATTACGCTAAGATTTAGTTAAAGGGGGTAATAGGACCCCCGTGAATTTGGTCATAGTTCAGAGGATACTAGATGCTTTACTCAACAATATTTCATGCTACTTTATTCACCATCTAAAATAGTGACGAAGCCAGAAATTCTAACAAGAAAAGGCCAAAAATAATTCAATCTCATTTTATTTTATTTTATTTTATTTTATTT
>NW_025865318.1:0-2698 GCF_002878395.1 Capsicum annuum
TACAATTTTTGAAATTTGAACTGCAGTTCAAACGCAATTATTACTGATGATAATAGTTCACACAAAATCAAACATAACACTGTTTACCTTTTATCAACTCAAATTAAATTTAGTGTAAGCTGAGAGTAAATAAAATTCAAAATAAATTATAAAGATTCAAAATCATATTTGTTCAATATATTCAACTCTTTTCTTCTTCAAGGCATTAAGTTTCTTGTATATCCTTTTTAGGTTATATTTTATAATGATTTTATAATTCTTTTCTAGTGAATTAAATGATGAATTTTGTATTTGTTGACAAAGTTCTCATTTTTAGCTCTACAAAATTCACGTGATATATAGATAAAGAGAAGAAACTTAAGGTCTAGACAACGGCGGACTCGAAATTTTGAGTTCGTGGGTGCTCAATTTTTTTTTATAAAGGTATAGTTACTATTAATTATATAGTAGAAGTGCACAATTATTTGATGATGACAATGAAGAAATTTGGTTAAAACTATAAAGCAAATCTGACGGTTAAAATTTAGAAGACGAAAGATTAGGCTCATATGAAATACAGACTAGAAAATGAGAATTGAAGATACTCATCGAGTTCATCTAAGTTAAAGTTAAATGAAGTCCTTTCGAATCTACGGATGGAGGTGAGTTTTCATATAAAAAGGACAAGATTTGAAGTCCAAAATGGCTCTAATACTGAGAGTGAACAGATCTTGAAAGAATATGGAGAGAAACAACTTTTCAGCGCTGGTGGGTCAGTGAATATGGAGGAAAACCCTACCTTATGAAGCCCTAAAAATTATTCTACAACATAGTAATAAACTCAATGTTTAGCGGCGGTGTTAGAAACAAACTCTAATATTTGAGTTGAAATAAAAATGTATTGGGTCGGTTTCGTTGTTGCTTTTGAGCCTTACGTGGAATTTGATTGGGCTGCTAATCTTAGCTATACTTAAGGGCTAAATTTGGTTTCCTTTTGGGCTCTTTTGGATGTAATTTTGGATCTCTTCAAAACTAACTTTTAGCCCTTAATATTTCTATTGTTAGACTTTAACTTTGGCCTCCCAATAGCTATCACATTTTAACAATTCATTTCTCTTGGACTTGAACTCTTCTTCCCCAAAAGAATGCCTTTCAATCAGCTATTGTCGTGTTATCAATAAGTCATGAGTTCAACCAAGCAATTATTAGGTCATGATATGAACCGAGTATTACTAATGATGTTAGCATTAGAATACACTACCTACATCGTATCACTTACAATATCATTCTTTCTCTAATTCTACTGGGTCTCCCCCTTTTTTTTTTACTTTAGCAAAACTTCAGATACATTAAAACAATAATTAAACTATCACTCACTGAGTGAAACTTAGCAAATCTTATTCATGCTTTCATGAAAGATGAAGGATCATGACTTATAGATCGCAAGTTTGACCAAGTACTTACTAGCTCACGAATTTAGACAAGCAATTATTAGATGCCAAATTCAAGCAAGTAATTATTAGGTCACAAATTTAAATAAAGTAATAACAAAGTTATATCACTAGCTGAATGGAAATGGAAAATCTTATTCATGATTTTATGTGAGCAATTACTTGCTAACAAACCCGAAAAAACAATTACTGAGTCACAAATTCAAGCACAATAATTATAAAGATCATGATTTCGAGTAATTTACTAATACAATTTAAGTTAGTGTAAACTATCTACATCACTCCTGTTCGAGTATCCCATTTTCTCGAATCCTAATAAATTTCTTAAATAAATATAATCTTACAAAGATCCACTAATTCAAAAACTCAACAATAATAGTAACTGATTATTTTTTAATATAATCTTTCCATATAATATAAACAATCTATTTTACATCATGCATAATTTTTCTGTGCAAAATTTAAGGTGAAGAATTATAAAATATAAAATTATCAATTAAATTTTACCTTTTTATAAAAAAATTATCACATTTGAAATTCTATTGTTTGAAAAATTGAAATTAGTTTCAAAATTAATTAAAACATTGGGCAAGTTTATGTCAATGAGTCTATGGTGTTTCTCGTTTTCCTTTTCCACCTTAACTTTACCAATAATAAACATTTCTCAATCATGTCTTGAAAAAGCCTTTGATAGGCTGGAATGATCCTTCATTAGGCAAGCCCTGGTTTTTTTCAATTTCCCCCTTGGGCTCTCCAAACTTATCCTGTCCTGCATCTCCATCTCATTTATTTCCATCCTTGTCAATGGGGGATACACATCTAGTTTTAAGCCTTCCAGGGAAATAAGACAGGGAAATCCCCTATCTCTTTATATTTTCATCCTTTATATAGAGCTTCTGTCTAGAAGGATTAATCATAAAGTGGACACTCGTCAGTGGAATCCCATTCAGATTAATCGTAGAGGCCCAAAAATCTCCCATCTTTTCTTCATAGATGACCTTACCTTATTTGCTAAATCTAACATTCTCAATTGTACTACCATTGCTAGAACTCTTGCCATCTTCAACACTCACTCCGGCCAAAAAATTAATCTAGCCAAATCTAAGGTGTTTTTCTCCTCCAACTGCCATACCTCTACTAAGGATCATATCACATCTACTCTTGCTATTAAGGCCAACAACTCTTTTGGGAGGTATTTGCGCTTTCCCATTTTCCATGGCTCTCCTAAACTCAATCATTTCCAGTTCATTTTTAATAATTTAAGTACC
>NW_025865319.1:0-1145 GCF_002878395.1 Capsicum annuum
AAAATCATATGCATGTGTAATCATTTTATTTACTACTATATAGAAGTAAAGGTTGGGGTGACTATTAAGGGTATTTCGGTAATTTTAGTCATCCCAACCTTCACTTCTATATAGTAGTAAATAAAATGATTACACATGCATATGATTTTTCTTATATTTATTAGTTTTTTTTCTCATTTTTATGGTGCAATAAAATAGTTACATATGCATATTAATTTTTTTTATATTTATTAGTTTAATTTTGTCCTCATGTATTATTTTAATAATATTTTTATTTAGATCTTTATAATTTAATTATACATGGTAGTATTTTTTTTTTATAAATATCTTTTTGATTCTTATTAAATGAGTACCCAAGGTTTTTCGATATATATAAGTAAAGGTTGGGGTGACTACCTAGGGTATTTTTGTAATTTTAATCACCCCAACCTTCACTTATATATAGTAGCAAATAAAATGGTTATATATGCACATGGTTTTTTTTATATTTATTAATTTTTCCTCATTTTTATACTGCATTAACATTTTTTATTAGTTTTTTCCTCATGTCTTATTTTAGTAATATTCTTATTTAGACCTTTATAATTGAATTATACATGCCAGTATTTTTTTATAAATATATTTTTTATTCCTTATTAAATGACTATCAAGAATATTTCGATAATTTTAAGATGCAACAAAATGGTTACACATGCATATTATTTTTTCCTTATATTTATTAGTTTTGTCCATATTTTTATAGTGCAATAATATGGTGACACGTGCATATTACTTTTTTCTTATATTTATTAGCTTTCTCCTTATTTATTATTTTAATAATATTTTTATTTAGACATTTGTAAATGAATTATACATGATAGTAATTTTTTTATAAATATCTTTTTTTTTCTTTATTAAATGACTATCAAGGGTATTTTGGTAATTTTAGGATGCAATAAAATGGTTACACATGCATATTTTTTTCCTTATATTTGTTAGTTTTGTCCTCATTTTTATAGTGGAATAAAATAGTTACACATGCATATTGTTTTTTTTTTTTAATTTTTATTAGTTTTGTCCTCATATATTATTTTAATAATATTTTCATTTACACCACTATAATTGAATTATACATGGTAGTAATTTATTATAATTATCTTTTTATT
>NW_025865320.1:0-2096 GCF_002878395.1 Capsicum annuum
TCTTACTGGCACACT
The DNA here is from genome assembly GCF_002878395.1 of Capsicum annuum. Classification (NCBI taxonomy): domain Eukaryota; kingdom Viridiplantae; phylum Streptophyta; class Magnoliopsida; order Solanales; family Solanaceae; genus Capsicum; species Capsicum annuum. The sequence continues at coordinate 16 of NW_025865320.1, forward strand.
ATCTGGAGATCTCTTCAACACTCCTAATTCAAAAAACAAATCCACTGGCATGGCATCATTCTTTTCAGCCTCTAGACAATCTGGAACACCAGGAACTCTAATACCTTCAATAAGAAAAGGGACCATCCCAATTTTAACCATGCTTACTCCTAAACTGTTGAGTATAAACATCTTACTCAAAAGAATACCCCAATCAAGCAAAACCAAATCATCAACGTTAAGTGGAATCCTCCCACCAGCCACACCTTCAAGCTCAATACTGATAATTCTTGCCTTAGAAACCTCAGGAAAGGTGGAATAGGAGGGGTAGTTAGATCCAGTAATGGAGGCTGAGTGTTAGGTTTTAACAAAAACTTTCACCGGACTACCAACAACATGATGGAACTTATGGATCTCATTGAAGGACTAAAACTGGTAGAGCAAGCTAATCTTCTCCATATTGAAATTAACATTGATTACTTGGAAGTTATATCAATGTTAACTAACGGGAACCTTCACTATGATACTTTGATTTTGGAATGCAGGTCAAAATTAAAAAGGCTAAGGAATCCAGAAGTTAAGCACTATTATAGAGAACAAAATGAAGTGGTGGACGCTCTAGCAAAAGATGGAGCAAAGGCAAGTGGGTTTCAGGAGACTACCCTTTTTGAAGTTCCACCGATATGTGCAAAAGATGCAGTTTGAACAGACATCTAAAAAACTTTTTGAGAGAATAATTAGCTCTTGCACTGATGATTTTAACTGGCCAGGCCAGAACTATTCCATTTTGAACCTTGACTAATCGTCAAAATTGAAACTTAAACTGCGTTCTCTTTTATATTAATGCATGTCCTTTCTACCAAAAAAAATAATATTATTTTGCATACTGAATCATCGAAAAGAAGAGATATGTATATCAAATTAAATTGATGGACCTTGAACATTCACAAAGAAAGATAAATTGAAAAAGTTATATCATCCCAGAATATCGAAAGAATGTTATCAAATCAAGAATTATTTTTTTAAATGAAAAATTAAAAAATGCAGTAAATAAATTAACGAATAAAGCTAATGATAGAGAGGTATATGTAAGAAAAGCTAAGTGATAGAATTTCATTTACATACAAATTCATATATCACATATGTTTATTAAAATAAGATTAATTTATTATTCTTCCTTATCCTTATCCTAACATTTTTCAAATACAATATATATTTAAAATTAATATAGATTTGAGTTGAGATAAATATTGAAATCAATGAGACAATACTAATACTAATACTAACACTAATACTAATACTAATACTAATACTAATACTAATACTAATACTAATAACAATAACAACATTTTAACTATTTTTACTTTACCACTATTAGATTGCACTACTATTACTATTACTATTATTATTTGTTCATTGTTATTTGAGATAAATATTAAGATACATTGTGTAGCTAAAAAAAAACATTGTGTTCCATGATTACTAATTAAGTACATCTAAATTATAAGTTTATCTTTGAAAGTATGTTTTATCTCCAATTTAAATTAAAAAAAAATTTATAGAATAACCAATATCTTAGATGAGCGGTTAAAACCGTCAATATAGGTTAGGATCGTTGGGATGGCCCGGCCTAGCCTGTAATTTGATAGGGATGGGCAACAATTTTTATAGCCCATTTAAGAATAGGGCTTTTTAGCACTTCATGAATAAATCTATTGACCAGTCGGCTTGAGCAATATGGGTTTGGGTGACCCGTGGGTCAAATAAAAATATTTAAAAATAAAATATAGTACTACAAATAAAAAAAGGAATCCAAACTCAAAGTCTATATGAACCATCATATATATATATATTTAAATATTAATTATATTTATAAAATATATAAATAATTAACATATAAAATATAATTTTTTTAAGAAATCAAATATGTTTGATGAAGATGATGTGGCGATGTTGAATACACCATAAATGCCATGAGAGTTTTCTTTAAAGCATTTATTTTACTTTTAAGGGACTAAATATTGACATTTATTTGTGTTTCATTGTGATTAATTCAAACAAAATTAGGTTAATTATTTAGTGAGTTATATTATTACTCATTA
>NW_025865321.1:0-5755 GCF_002878395.1 Capsicum annuum
TACAAGTTGCCACCAACGGAGTCCAAATAGAAGTGATCTCTTTCTAGTAATTAAAATGTATTTTAAGATAGGTTAATTCTGTCAAAAATTTATCTTTTCTCTTATGGAAAAACAATTCTAGTTATTGAATTTATTAATAGAATCTTGGCACCTTTTTACTCAATAATCACACTAGCATCTACTCACCATATATCATCATCATCCAAATAACATGGGGAGGACAAAAAATAAAATAACAGAAAGGAACCTATTAAAGATTCCACACACACCGAGCACAAAATCTCTAAATTCACAGTAGAGCACACACACCTCAGGCCTTACACACTCACCATCGAACATGGTACACACCTAGATTGAAAAATCAGAAGAAAAGCAAAAAATAAAATAAAATGGAGCGATTGTGAGAGGAAACTGAGTGATAGGGAGATAAAGATAGAGATTGAAGAAAAAACAGTGAATTAAGGGAGAAGTGATTTATGAACGCAAGAGAGAGGAGAAAGAGGGGAAACGACCCTTGGTTTGGTTTTCCAGCGACATACTCGCCGGATTCACTACCAAAAATACACTGCCAGCAACCCACATCCCTGTTTTTGGCTGATTCTATCGGAAAACCCCTCCATCCAACTGTCCAGGTCAGTTTCGGCGAAACAGTTCAAAAAGAAACCAACCAAAACCCCTGATGTAGATTCGTTCCCGTCCATTTCCACCAAAAAATGACCACGATAGCGAAACGCTCGTTCGGGTTGCTCGGAGATTAGTTTAGTGTTAGGTTTTATTCATTTTGCGAGTTCGGAGTCGAGGCTTTATCGGTCGAGGTATTCCGGTCGAAGCTCCAATCAATATTTTGACGGATTGAAATAAAAATCGAGGTCCAATTCTATTCACTCTCTTTTATTTAATTGTTTTGTCATATTTGATACATTGAATTGAGTGTTTGATGTTGAGTTCTCCGTTGGTGATGGATAGGTGCTTGTGTTGATGCGTCATTCATTTACTTGGATTATGTGATGAAATGGTACCTCGTTTGAGAATGATAATGGATTGCTTTGGGGTGGGAATTGCAAAAATCGATAAAAAGTTAATATTGTCGTATTTTCATTCATTGTTGATGTTTAATGTGGTAGTATCATGCTTTAAGTCGAAACGGGTAGGCAAACGATAAGGAGTAGGCAAATTTTTAGGAATTGTGGAATATTGAATGCTTGAAACGTGTGTTGAATGGCTTGGTTTTATTGCTTTTTGGATCAAATGTATCATTTGGCCGGGGAATGCCTCAAGGTATTTGTGTTTATTCGCCGGGGAATGCACCAAAATATTTTTACCCAAAGGACATTCATGACGGAGGCCCGAGGCATCGGGTAGAGCATCAGTCTAAAATTAGTTTAGAATAGGATTTACATTTTCGCATTTTTCTATCTTTTGGACTGTATAATTTGGACTGGATATTATTTTGGTTTGAATTTTATTTGATTCATTTTGTTTTTTTTTTGTGTGTGTGTTTATGTGGTTTGTACATTTTATAGTGTCCAAATTAGCCGATACATTCCACAGAGCAACCGTGGTCGAACCGCGAGATCAAGGGGTGCCTAACACCTTTTCCTCGGTCAACAAAATTCCTTAGCCGGAATCTCTGTTCGTAAACCAGTCTTAAAGAGTCAAAACTGTTTTGAAAAGGATTTCCAAAGGTGACTTGGCACACCGAATTATGACAAGTGGTGACTCCGAGTTTTGAATATAAAAAGTCCTTTTCAAAACAAATCTCCATTTTGTCACTTAATAATGAAAACCCTTTCAAACTTAAAATCGAATCTTTTTGGTTAAAAAAGGGGTGTGACACCCATTTAATCTTATAACCTTATATTAGTAAACAACCTTATAAACTTATAACCTTAATCTCTACCAAATATCTCATATCGTAGAATGTAGATCATTGTAAAGTACCAATGCATGGAACAACATCAACATGAGCTATTAGGCCTTTGTCAAGTTTGCCAACAGTTTTAGTTGTTTATTTTACTGTTTGTTTTTTACATTTGTGCTGTAGAATATTTGCTGTCTGCTATTCACAACGATCCTACATCTATTAATTTTAAGTCATCTTCAACTTCCCGTCGTGTATTGAGTTCTCTAATAATCACTAAACAGATATGATTTTGATTTGATAAAAGAAAGGTTTGTGTAAGGTTTATTCTGTTAAACATGTAAAATATGTAAATATGTTGGTACATATGGGCTATGACAAATGAAACTCAAAAATAGTATTATGTAATTTTGGAAGTGTTGTTGCTTCAGCATTATAGGACATCTAATTGTTAGACTAGAGAATAATCAAGTTTTTCATCTTGGAATGTGTTTCTCTTTTGAACTGTGGAACTGCGTGCTAGCTGGATCACATATATGTTAGACCTATATAAATGTGAAGCTACAGTTTTCTCTTTTGGCAATTTCAATAGTTCTTTAAATTTTATCATCTCAAATTTGGATGTTTGTATTTCTTTCTAACCATGATTGGTTGATTTGCCTCTTCACTGGCTAACTTATATGTGGTTTACGTACTTATTTGATTGCGGAATAGTCCTTTTTATGTTGTTATTTAAGTGCTAATTTATATTTTTTGTTCTCTTTTTATTGGTGTCCAAAATGAAGAAAGATATGAAGAAAATGATGAAGATGTTGACCTTACTTGAGAAGATTTTTGGGTTGTGGACGAATTCTCTAATATCAATAATTTTGTGTTGAAATTTTTAAAACTTATCGTGACTTGAACTTGCTACAGTGTAAAAACTTAACTAATCATTTTGGAATTGATTACATTTTACTTTTGGGTTTAAATTACTATCTTGTTGCATATTTTGAATTATGATATTATTAATGAATGATTTTGTTTTGTGATGTGTATATATTGTGTTATAATTTATAAAGCGTTGCAACAGAATAACAAAAGAGTTGCAATAGATGAAAATAGGTGTTCCAATAAGTAATGAAATAGTTGTAACAGGTAGTCAAAAGGCGTTGTAACAACAATAGTGTCAATAGCTGCTATTCGAATGGTTAGTAACCGTTGCAATATCATCTATTGCGACAATTATAAACCGTCGCAATAGATGAAAATAGTCGTTCAAAAAATAACAATCGCAATAGGTCTATCTATGGCGATGGTTTCCAGAAACTGTCCCCATAGATCTACCTATGGCGACGGTTTAGACAACCATTGCAGAAACCGTTGCAATAGACCTATTGCAATGCCCACCTATGGGATGCATGTAGAACCATTGCGATAGTTCTATGGCAACGGTTTTTTGGTCTATTGCAACGGTTTTACAACTGTCACCATAGATCTAATTTCTGGTTGTGGATCATATTTTGAGATTCTATCCTTAATTTTGAGATTCTATCATAATTTATGTTTGAAATGTTGTGACCTCACCGGAAAGAATGCAGCAACGTTAAAAATTTCGATTATAAAAGATTCTAACTTCCGAAAGAACACAGATAATTGATGTATAACTTCTACCAATTTAATTAACATATGATTTATTATTTTCGAAAGTTAGATGATCTATCTATATTTATTATTTAGGAGGAAATAATTATCGCAATAATTTTTTTGATCGATCATATGTGGTCCAATTGATTAGTCACAAAGAAATTGAGGTTAAAGCTTTTACTATGCATCATGATATCGCCGTGAATGTATCATTAAATATTTACATATAATTATGTGCGTTCTTTTATTAAAGATATACACAATATTTATTTTGAGTAATTGAAGAAACTAATAAGTTTATCCATGTACGATCATTAGCTATAGCAAGTTAGAGGAGTGATGTAGGACAAAACTGAAAGATAATAATATATTTTTACAAAGTGTTTTTTCACTTGTGTTTTCTTAATTTTATGACTTCTTTGCTCCATTTTTGTTATATTTTATACCTTGAATTGGATCGTCGAGCACTAAAAATATTTATATTTTAATTTAATATGACGTATATGTACAATAAATGCTCCATTAATTGCGGCTTAATTTTCCTCTACATCTTTTTCTTTGATGAGCAAAAAAATTTTTAATTCATTAAAATGTTCATTGATGTATAGTTTTATTGATTAACACAAGACACACATATACTTGACTAGTATAATTATTCTAATTGGTTAGAAATATAATCATATAATGTATTTAAATGGATTTGCGTGGTAATCAAGATACCATATATGGTAACTTTTTCTTTATCTTTATCCATATATATTTGGTAAGCTATTTCACGCATGTTTTGGTAAAAGCTAGGAATCCAAGAGCAAGTCCTAATCCTACACAAAAAGGGAAAACACTTTTTTTCTCTATATATACTTATGAGTCCAGTTGCAAGCTTCAATATTTAGGCTTCGATTAGTTTCATCAAATAATGGAGTCATCCATATCTGCCAGTCAAATTCATAGGTTCCCCCAATTTCATAATGCTAGAAGTACTCTTCCTTGTGCAGTCAATATTTCATGCATCAATTTTAACTTGGAGATTGATCTACTTGTCATGTTTGCTTACATTTGTGTTGACAACATTATCGAAGAGTACCCCTTTCATACTAATTGGTATGGGAAGTACAACTCATTATTATGGGATATTGTTGACACAGTGCTGCCTTCGGAAACTTCCATTTTCCACTAGAAAGAATTAAGTGGGATGGTCTTGAGAAAATCTTGGAGAGCAAACATAATTTAATCAAACAAATTTTGGAGTATGCTCGTACAACGCAGAACCTTGCACCTCCTTTGCAAGATGATGATACAGCTTATGTGAGCCTGATAATTGTTGAGAAACTTTATGTATCTCCTCAAGAATTTGAACTTACCAAATCCAGAATTGTTAAAAACCAATATGATGAGATTGGAGAAATAGTTTGGTGAGTTACTTATAAAGCAATCAAGGGATTAGGACAATCAGACGAACCATCTTTGTATGAAAAATTACAATGGATTGAAGCACGTGAAGGGGATATAAAAGATGCTGTGAGGAACACAATAAATTGTTGGTGCATGCATTTTGATGAGAAATATTGAATTTAATGATGACGTCATTAAAAGGTAATCTCCTTTTAATCATCCTCCACGCCAGAAAAGAGATTTTAAAAGGAATTCTATTATGCCAAAGATTATTCAGGAAATCATTTTTGGGTCTTTGTTTTCTAACAATCTGCCAGGCAGAATTATTAGAGAATATACCATTCTTAGAGGAATTCCATATGGGGTAGTCAAGTGCGTTATTATTACGAATTCCAACATTAGAAATCAGGTTCACAATGTAATTAGGAATAACCGTACTTAAATTTTCAAAGTTCCAGGTACCATTCTGAATAAAAGAGTTGATAAGAATTTTAGGAGACTTACCTGGGCCCTGGCACAGCTTGGCCAAGGCACCTAAACCTGTCCAATTGTCGCACCAAAAGCTGGAATTTCCGGCTTGAACTTTCCATATAATGTGAGGTTCAGCTTACGCTTTGATCTTCATCAGGCTTTTCCAAGTGTGTCAGTCAACTAACGTAGGAACTTTGCTCATTGGATGTGATCTCTTGCAATATTACTTCATTAAAAAATCAGCCCAAAGAAATGGTTAGGTCCTGAACCTCCACCATCTTTTAAGTATCAATGAATTTGAGATATCATGCATGCTTCTTATTCCAATGCCCCCTTCATCTTTCGGGAAACATAGATTTTCCCACTTACTCCAATGATACTTATTTTTACCATCACTAGTTCCCC
>NW_025865322.1:0-1268 GCF_002878395.1 Capsicum annuum
GACCGTAATGTGCTTAACTGCTATTACTTGGTAGTCAAGGACACTGAAGAGATTAAGGTAAATGTCAATTGGCCAGGAACTCAACTTGATGAGGTTGTACATGCAATAAATTGGATTGTTGAGAGAAAAAAAGTCTCAACAATGCACTTTATCATATCTCTAATTTCATCAGGCAGAGTTCCTACCAAACTGACAATCAGCTTCAGCTTCTCAGCACCCTTGACTAACAAGTAATAGGAGTCATGGTGTAACACCCCGCATTTCAGGCTAGGACGTAAAACATTATTTCAACGTATAAATAATCAAAAGCCATAAATCCAATGCAAATGTAGTGTGTTAATATACTATATAGTTTGGGAATCTATTTGAGCATGAATTAAGATCATAGAGGTCCCTTAACTTAAGGACGAGTTGAAAGTCTTCCTATCGATTGACTTTTGGTGAGTGTTTAAATTTTGGTCAACTTCAATCGACCATAACTTTTTGTATATATCGATTAAAAGGGCCTTCTATATATCAAATGAAAGGTATTTGAGTCTTCTTTCCAACTCCACCAATTTTGCCTATATCCAATATCTAGGTTAAAAGGTTATGACAATTTTACAGTGAGCTATCCAAACTGTCAAAGTGCGACGGGAAAGCTGACGGACCGTTGCGCCAGTGACAGACCGTCACCCAAACCATCGTAACTGAGTCAGTAAGTCTATTTTCTGGCCAAAAAGTGATGGTTTGAGGGACGGTTCATCCTTGGGGTGACGGGTCGTCGCCAAAACTACCTCGAACCTCCGTTTAGCGATCTAAAGTCATTTTTAAAGGGATTTTTCAGTCTTTTCCAATTTTTTAACACCTAATTACATCAAATCAAAGGACATAACTCCTCATTCATCCATAACATCAAAATTAGGGTTTGTTCCAAGAACAAGGAATTAAGAACCAACCTCTACGTTTAAGATTTCGAAGGAACGAATTGAGATTTGAGTTCTTCTCTCTAAACTAATTAATCTAAGGTATATGGGGTTGTCCTAAATCTCATGGGAAGGATTTTGATGTGAATTTAAACATGATTTTTTAATAATTATGAAAGTATGTATGGAATTATAAGTGGGGTTTCGTTTTAACACAAAAAGCATGCATTGTGATATGGTATTGATAGGAATATTGAAAGATCATGGGGTTCTTTGGTTATATATCTCAATTGTTGAATTTATGGACATGCGATTTGAATTTGAAAAGGTGTTATGAACATGAGTTATGAATCCTTTATTCCC
>NW_025865323.1:0-1268 GCF_002878395.1 Capsicum annuum
GTATGTAGCTTTCTTGTGGTAGATTTTTAGCATCTTAATTTGTGTGAATCATTTCTAGGTGAAAGGTTATATAAATGAATTGGCCATCTGCCTGGAAGATGCAGATGAAAGAATTTCAAATCTTGCCAAACTTTTCTTTCATGAGTTGTCAAAGAAAGGTAACATATCTACCAAACTTTTCTTTCATCAGTTGGTAATAAAGAAGTCAATCTATTTTATCTCTTTCTAGTCTTTCTACTGTTGAGCTTCTTTCGTCTCCTGTTGCATGTTTTTGACTGTACACACACATCAAATAATACTATTTTTTTTCTCTATGAACTTAATGTTCACAGGGAGCAATCCAATTTATAACTGACTTCCAGATATTCTTGGCAAGTTATCTAGCCAGAACTCGAAGGAAGAATCATTCTGCAACATCATGCAATTTTTAATTGCTTCAATTAAGAAGGTGCCATGATTTTGACTTGCTTCTTTGGGCTCATCTGTAGAGAATTGATTGGAATGTTTGTATTTTTAGGACAAGCAAATGGAAGCTCTTGTCGAGAAGCTTTGCAAAAGATTTTGTGGAGTTACTGGTAGGGAATTTGAAATTTTTTTTGATTTATTTCCATGAAGAATTTGTGTAATATGATCAACTATTAGAAGAAGCTAAAAGAGAAAATATATTGGGTACTTTTAGTTTGCAACGATATCTGTTCCCTAAGTTTACACTATGCTAAGCTCTAGAAGTTATTCTGCCCTTGGGTTTGGTCTGTTTACATATACTTTCTTGTAACTAAATGTGAAAATATGTATGTCTCTTTATTTTTGTCCCTAAACTTGACATTGAGGTTTACCAAAACTTTCTGTGAGGTTTCACGATTTTGTGGATAAATCACGATACCAGCTTGCTCCACTTGCTATTGCTAGCCAAGTCGTGCAGTTTACTGTCAGATTTTATAGTTGTTTCTCTAGTTAATCCTGCGTGATTTACATTTCAGAGATGTGGTGGTTGTCAACTTTGAGTTGTGGTTCTGCACGTTTCAAAGGTTCTGATATACTTATTTGAGATTGTTTTAGAAGTTTTCGGTCTTTCAGTACTATTTGGTACCACGGCTTTGTGGATGCTTCATCTGATATTTGCTTTCATACTCAGCTTTCTATGTAATTACGGAAAGCATGTTTACCGTATTTCTAGGAGTACCTTTGCAAAAATTTAAAAGAAAAATTATAATTAGGAGACCTTTGAATGAATAGATTTTAGTGAGTTTCTGATTTGCTATTTGAAT
>NW_025865324.1:0-1769 GCF_002878395.1 Capsicum annuum
AGGTAATTTTATGGCTAAATCGGTAAGCTATAGCTCACGGTTTTGAATGTGGGCTTGGGGTTCAAGCTTGTTTTAGATCAAAAATTGATCGGCGGCTCCCAGGCAGGAAGAGAAGTGGGAGAATATGGGTCATTGGGTTCTACGGGGCTGTTTGAGTTGTCAAACGGGCTGAATGGCGCGAATGATGCATTTTTAGGCCAAATCGATATGTTATAAATCATAGTTTTGAGAGTGGGCCTAGGGATCGGGCATGTTTTTGGTAAAAAATTAATCAGGGGTCCTAGGCAGTCTGAAGAGTGGGATAGTATGGGTCGTTAGGGTCGATGAGGCTATTTGAGTGGTAAAACGAGTGATACGACATGAATGAACCATTTTCTGTCCAAATTGGTGTGCTATAGCTCACAGTTTCGGAGGTGACCCCAGTGCCCAGGCATGTTTTAGGATGAAAATTTACCAGAGGCTCCTACGCATGCTGTGGAATAGAGGTGTATAGGTCGTTGGAGTCGGTGGTGGTCGGTAGGGCTATTTGGTTGGTCAAATAGGAAAAAGGGCGCGAACGGACAATTTTTAAGAAAAATCGGTGTAATATAGCCCACGATTTCGTAGGTGAGTGAACGGACCGGGCGTGGTTTGGATCGAAAATTGATCGGGGGCTCTCGGGAAGGCTGAGGAGCGGGGAAGTGAGGGTAGTTGGGGTTGACAGGGCCGTTTGGGGGGTCAAAAGGGTGAATCGGCATAAACGGGCTATTTTTGGGCTAAATTAGTATGCTATACCTCGCGGTTTTGAGATTGGGCCGGGGTTTGCTTGTATTTTTTGGGCTAAATATCAATCAGGGACACCCAAAAAGGGTTGAAGAATGAGGGAGTCAGGGTTGTTTGGGTCGACGGTGTCGTTTGGGTGATCAAACAAGCTAAACTGCGCCAAAGGGCCATTGTTTGGGCCTAATCGGTGTGCTATATAGCGCACGATTCTGGGATGTGCTTGGGGACCGGGCGTGTTTGGGCTAAAAATCAATTAGAGGCTCCTAGGCTGGCTGACAAGTGAGAAAATGTGGGCTGTTGGGGTCGGTGGGGCTATTTAGGTGGTCAAACAGGTAAAACAACATGAACGGGCCATTTTTTGGCCAAATCGATCTGATATATCTCACGGTTCCGAGGTTCCCACCCAAGTCCCAACCATGTTTTGTCCAAAAATTTCCCGAGGCCAATTGGGTGGTCAAACGGGTTATAAGGCGTGAATGTGCTATTTTCAGGCCAAATCATTGTTCTATAACTCATGGTTCTGAGGGTTGGCCTGAGGCTCAGGTGTATTTCGACCGGAGGCTCCCAAGCAGGCCGAAGAGAGGAGAGTATAGGTCATTGGGTCAGTGGGGCTGTTTGGGTGGTCAAACAGGAGAAATGGTATGAACGGACCATTTTTAGGCTAAATCGGTGTGTTATAGCTCTCGATTCCGAGTGTGGGTCCAGGGCGTAGGTGTGTTGTAGGCTGAAAATAGAGCAGAGGATCCTAGGCAGGCTAATAAGTTGAAGATTGTGGGCCGTTGGGTGGCGATGGGCCATTTGTGCGATCAACGGATTAAACAGTGTGAATAGGCTATTTTTTTGGCAAAATTAGCGTGCTATACCTCAAGATTCAGAGGGTGTGCCCAAGGCCCATGCGTGTTTTTGACTGAAAATTGATCGCGGCTCCCAGGTTGGCTGAAAAGTGGGGAGTGTGGGCCGTTGGGGTCGGCGGAGCTGTTTGGGTTATTAAACAGGCAAAATGATGC
>NW_025865325.1:0-1083 GCF_002878395.1 Capsicum annuum
GATCATATACTTCGACACTATTTGTAGATAGAGCTTCTACGATCATACACTTCAACATGAAGTCAGATGAAGTGAAAAAGCTTTCATCACCTAATTTTATCACTACGAAGGCCTTGTTTTGTTTGGATACTTCATCACGGAGCACTCCAACATATGGAACACTGCAAACGTTACCGTTAGCATTAAATATAATTCATTATGTATTTTCAATAATATTAAATTTATACGTTCAAAAGGTGATATGCTAAAATTACCCTTTCATTTACTATTTTTTTTAATTTTTGTACCAATAGAAATTAAATGTGGATAAATAAAGATAAACAGAGGAAGTAATAGTAAATTTTTTTATTAATTGAGGGTTTTGACCAGATTTTTATAAACACCACAAAAAAATAGTTATGTTAAAAGCTACAAAGAGTTGACATATTCTTTATCACATTAAATGTTACTCCATCATCTTCTTTTTTCTGAAAAGTTTCATTTATGATAAGTTACTAAATAAGCCCTCAATAATTAATAGAAAATTTTTAATTAATTGATGTTTTTAACCAAATTTTTATAAAGAAAAAGAAAAAAGTAACTCTTGAACAGTACATAAAAATAGTTTTTTTTTTAAATCTACAAAGAGTAGACATATTTTTATCATATTAAATGTAACTCCATCTTCTTCTTTTGGTTGTTGAACAATTTCATATTTGATTAGTTACTTAATAATCCCTCAATAACTAATGGTAAAAATTTTATTAATGAGGTATTTGACTAGATTTTTTTATAAAGAAAAAAAGAGTAACTTTAAACAGTACAGCGAAGTGGTTTTTTAAAAGCTAAAAAGAGTACTTTCTAAAATTTTAATCAAATACATATTATTATTTTGATATTGAAAAAATAATTTTAAATTTACCCGCTAATAATTTTTAAAATTTTGCCCAAACTAGACATGTTGAATGTGAAAATTTAAATTTTTAAAGGATCACTTTTGTGTGTGTGTATACTCAGGACGGATTCAAGATTTGAAGGTTGAAGGATCACTTTTGTGTGTGTATCTATTCTTAAAAATATTTCAAGTTCCAAAAAACAGATCGA
>NW_025865326.1:0-1454 GCF_002878395.1 Capsicum annuum
CTAAATTAAATATGTAAAAATTGAGTATTTAATAAATAACCATACGGTGTAATAGATTTGAAGAAAAAACAATAGCAATGATATCAATTGTTTGATCCCTCAGTAATTGCTTTAATTTTTTTTTCTTTTCATACTATTAAATTACATTAGTTTTCTACACATAACCAAAAATTTTTATATATATAAGTCTAACCGCACGTTCCTCATATGTGTAATGTTTGATGATTAAAGTTAAATCATTTTATATGTTGCGGAAATTTTAATCAAGTATAAAAAGTTCAAATCACTTTTCAAAGATCCTTTAGACTTTAATATATTAATGTACGCACACACACACACACACACACACATATTTGCCACCTGAAGTTCCAAGTAGTTGATGGATCATAACTTTTGCGTTTGTCATCAATACCTCTTTCCCTTGCTGCCAGAGACTAAGAGAGACTCATCAATTTGAACCACATCTGTGATATGATTATTTTATTTTTTTCTATATTTAAAATCTTTCCTTGTTTTTAAAGTTAAATCTTAATAAAAGCATTGATTACATTCTTAAAATACTTAAAACTTTTAAAAAATTGACACTTCTTAAATTTTTCTTATTCTAATGCTTTTATATTTATTTCTGAATTTTTCAAATGTTCTTAAAATCAAATTTAGTTGATTTAGAATTATTAAACTAATTGAAAAAATATTAGTTGTCATTAATTCTTATGACTTCTAATAAGAACAGGTTTTACCATAAATATATTTAATCAATTTTCAACTCTTAAATATTAGGAACAAAAATACTGAAAAAATAATTTTGTTTAAAGCAAAAACTTCTAATGAAGGATAAAAAGTTCAAATAACATTTATAAGGTCCTTCACACTGTTTATATATATATATATATATATATATATATATATTAAAAATGTTATAATTGAATGAGTAACTTAGATAGTGATAATTAGAATAAGTAGAAATGTTTTAGTGGTGTTCTTAACAAAAATTGATGAATTATATTAGCTTATAATTAATTTGATAATAGGAAAAAAATGTGTATTAGTGGTATATGTAATACTATAAGTAATTGATTAGCATATAGTCGATATTGCAGTAAATAGAAGTGAATTAATGATATTCTTATGTAATGTTATTGACTGATCATCTTATAATTTGATAACTACACTAAGTAGATATACATTGCAGAATATTATTGATTGATTAATCTACATAACAATAATTACAGCAAAAAAGGAGAGCATCTTTGTTAAAATAATATTGATTGATTAACTTATACGATAGTTAAACTAAGTAAAGTTTAACAATTGTTACCACGGCTCACAAAATAGTAATTTCTATTATTTAAAAATAATTTGACTGAATTGCATCAAACTAGTTACCACGGCTTATCTAAGGATCTACCTAGCATTCTCAGAAGCCTAGCTTGTAGTTTTTCATCCCTGGAATG
>NW_025865327.1:0-6347 GCF_002878395.1 Capsicum annuum
AAATATTTATGATGATGATGTTTATACAACTACATACACCCCTATATACTCGGTTCCTTTCCATGGTACTGACCCACATCTTCAGATGTGGGCTGCATTTTCTCGAAATATAGGTTTAGGTGCTCAGTTCTAGGTTCGACAGTGATTCTTCAAGTTCTACATCCTCTATTGTGGTGAGTCCTCATGTTCCGAGGACGTGATGTTTGAAGTTGGTTTCACGGAATTATTTACATTTGATAACTGAGTATGAGTCATTTGGGGCATGTCTCAATGGCTCGCTGGTTTTATTAATTTTCTTAGAGGCTTGTCAGACTAGTATAGATGTTGGGAGTTGACAATAAGTCGTATTTTGTTATCTTTCTGAAATTCTTTTATTCTTGGATGATGATTACTCTGTTAATATTTGAGGGTTATTTATGGAAACCCCGTTGATTTGTGTTGAACTGAATGAAAATGGCTCAAAGGGTTAGCTTGGGTCTACTCGTAGCCTCAAGCACCGTGTGACGCTCTGGAACTCATTTTCTGAGGCGTTACAAACTTGGTATCAGAGCCTAAGGTTTTAAGGTGTCCTAAGGAGTTTGAAAAGCTGCGTTAAGTAGAGTCTTAATCATCGGTGTGTAGCGTGCCACATCTATGAGCAAGAGGCTACAAGATGATTTAGGAAAAAGTATGATTTTTTCTTTCAGAAGTCTATCGTGGTTAAAGTGTCTCTCTCTGCTATTGATTCATGCTCTCCTCTTTTAGAAATATGCCTCCACATTGAGCGAGAAAAAATAATGATGGTAAATAACCTTAACTCGCTGACCCATTGAATAAAAACGTGTCTCATGCTAAATTTTGGGCAGCCTTTTAGGCGCTGGCCCAAGATGTTACTGCAAATGTTCAGGACAACTCGGCCCCGGCTCCACAGCAGCAGGGAGGTGATTCAGCTGTTACCAGGATCCGTGACTTCATGCAGATGAATTCGCCAGAATTCTATGGGTCCAAGTATAATGAGGATCCATGATTGTTTTTAGAGGAGGTGCGGAAGATTACTCAGGTGATGTATGTATCTGAGGAACATAGTGTGGAGTTGGTTGCATATAGGTTGAAAGACATTGCTTATGACTGGGTTGTTGCTTGAAGGAAAGGTAGAGGTGAGGGAGCTGTCCTTACAGCTTGGTAAGAGTTTCAGGATGTATTCCTGGATAAGTTTTTTCCTTTGGAGATGAGGGAGGCAAAGTTGGAAGAGTTTATGAACCTGCAACAAGGCTCTATGACTATTAGGGAGTACTGTCTAAAGTTCAATCAGTTGGCCAAGTATGCTCCTGACTTAGTGGCTGATAATCGGGCTAGTATGAGTAAGTTTGTGACTGGAGTATCTAGTTATGTGGTTAAGAAGTATAGGTCTGCTATGCTGAATAGTGAGATGAATCTTTCCAGGCTGATGACTCATGATCAACAGATTGTGGTAGACAAGATTAAGGAAAGAGATAGAATAAGAGGGAATAAGAAAGCTAGGTCCGAGCAGCATGGACAGGGTCAGACTAGATCATAGGAGGGAGTCGCCCTCAGTATCAGGATCGTTCGTCTATGCCAGCACCGTCATCTACTAGTTCTCCCATGCCTAGAGGTAGGCAGGAGCAAGGTAGCAGGTCATATGCATCCAGGTCCCAGTACAGTGCTGGCAGTAAGCCAAATCGTCCCCTGTTTCCTAAGTGTGGTAGGGCTCATTCGGGTGAGTGTTGGGGTGAGAAGAGGGGTTGTTTCTGGTGTGGTGACATGGGTCACGGAGTTACAGATTATCCACAGGATAGACAAGGGCGTCATGACTATCGCCCTCAGACCCAGACTCAAACTGTTAGCACTCTAGTTCCAGCGACTTGCCCAGCCCAGCTCAAGGCGCCTTTTCTAGCAATGCTGGAGGGCAGCGCCAGAATAGATTTTATGCTTTACGGTCCAGCCAGTTATAAGAGGGCTCTCCCAATGTTGTTGCTGGTATGCTTCATATATTTTAGTTTGATGTGTATGCTTTGTTGGATCCTGGATCCAGTTTCTCATATGTTACACCTTTGATTCCTGTGAATTTTGAAATGAGTCCTGAGCTTATTCTTGAGCCTATCCTAGTTTCTACCCTAGTGGGTGATTCGATTGTTGCCCAAAAAGTGTATAAAAAGTGTCCTATTACCGTTTTTCATAGACTCTTGTTGGCTGATCTAATTGAGTTAGACATGGTAGATTTTGATGTGATTCTGGGTATGGACTGGCTGTATTCTTCTTATGCCTCTATTGATTGTCAGACCCAAGTGGTCAAGTTTCAGTTTCCGAGTACATCCGTGTTTGAGTGGTCTAGGAATTCTGTTTCACCCCAAAGTCATTTTATCTCTTACCTCAAATCTAGAAAGCTTATTTCCAAGGGGTGTATTTACCATTTGGTTAGAGTCAAAGACACTAAGTCCGAGACTCCAACTCTCCAGTCTGTTAACATCGTCAATAAGTTTTCTGATGTCTTTTCGGATGATCTCCCAGGGATATCTCTTGATAGAGAGATAGAGTTCGGGATTGATCTTCTTCCCGATACTCAGCCCATTTCTATTCCTCCTTACCATATGGCCCCTTCAGAACTTAAGGAGTTGAAAGAGCAACTCAAAGATCTACTAGATGAGGGTTTCAAAAGGTCCAGTGTTTCTCCTTAGGGTTCTCCTATGTTGTTTGTGAGAAAGAAAGATGGCTCTTTGCGTATGTGCATTGATTACCGCTAACTGAATAAAGTCACCATAAAAAATAAGTACCCCCTTCCGAGAATAGATGATTTTTTTGACCAATTGCAAGGTGCAAGTTATTTCTCAAAGATAGACCTTCGTTTCGGCTATTAGCAACTCAAAGTTAGGGAGTGTGACATCCTGAAAACCACTTTCCGAACTTGTTATGGCTATTTTGAGTTTCTTGTTATGTCTTTCAGGTTAACTAATGCCCCAGCAGCTTTCATGGACCTCATGAATTGAGTGTTCAGACCATATCTGGATATGTTTATCATAGTGTTCATCGATGATATACTGGTGTACTCCTGTAGTAAGGATGAACATTCTGATCATCTCCAAACTGTCTTGCAAACCCTTAAAGATCACAAGTTGTTTGCCAAGTTCAGTAAGTGTGAGTTTTGGCTAAGGTCAGTTGCTTTTCTGGGTCATATCATTTCTTCCGAGGGTATTAGAGTTGATCCCCAAAAGACCAAAGCTGTTAGAAATTAGCCTAGACCTATTTGTCCGAATGATATCCAAAGTTTCTTGGGTTTAGCTGGTTATTACCGCCGTTTTGTTGAAGGTTTCTCCTCTATAGCGTCTCCTATGACTCGGTTGACCCAAAAGAAAGTGAAGTTCTTGTGGTTCGAATCTTGTGAGAAGAGTTTTCAGGAGTTGAAGACTCGACTCACTTCATCCCCTCTTTTGACTTTGCCTGATGGTGTTGATGGTTTTGTAGTGTACTGTGATGCTTCGAGAGTTGGGTTGGGTTGCGTATTGATGCAGAAGGGTAAGGTGATAGCTTATGCTTTTAGACATTTGAAACCACATGAGAAAAATTACCCTACCCAAGACCTTGAGTTGGCTGCTGTTGTGTTTGCTTTAAAAATCTGGAGACACTATTTGTATGGTGTCCATGTTGATGTTTTCACTGATCATAAGAGTCTGCAGTATGTGTTTACCTAGAGAGAATTGAATCTTAGGCAGAGACGATGGTTAGAATTGTTAAAGGACTATGATATGAGTGTGTTGTACCATCCGGGCAAGGCCAATGTTGTGGCGGATTCCCTAAGTAGAGTGTCCATAAGTAGTGTTTTACATGTGGTAGAAGGTAAGAAAGAGTTGGCTCGTGATGTACATCGTTTGGCTAGATTGGGGGTTACATTGTTTGACTCTGTTGAAGGTAGTATAGGGGTTTTGAGTAGTTCCGAATCCTCCTTGGTTTCGAAAATAAAGAAAAAGCAATACTTAGATGCTAGTTTGGTCAGACTGAAGGAATCAGTCAAGGACCAAAAAGTAAAGGTTTTCTCCCAAGGGGGAGATGGTGTGTTGAGATTGCAAGGTAGATTATGTTTTCCGAATATTGATGATCTGAGACAGAGGATTATGGCTGAAGCGCATGGGGCGTGATATTCTATTCATCCTGGTGCCACCAAGATGTACCAAGACTTGCGGGAAATCTATTGGTGGAGTGGAATGAAGAAAGATATAACAGCGTTTGTAGCTAAGTGTACAACGTGCCAACAGGTTAAGGTTGAGCATCAAAGACCTAGTGGTATGATGCAAGAGTTTAGTATTCCCACCTGGAAGTGGGAAGAGATAAATATGGACTTCGTGATTGGTTTACCTCCTTCCCGACGCCATCATGATTCCATTTGGGTTGTGGTTGATAGGTTGACTAAGTCTTCTCATTTTTTGCCAGTTCATACTTTATATACTGCTGAGGATTACGCTAGATTGTATATCCGAGAGCTAGTTAGACTATATGTAGTTCCCTTATCTATCATTTCAGATAGGGGTACTCAGTTCACTTCACAATTTTTGAAAGCTTTTCAGAAGGGTCTTGGTACCCAAGTGCTTTTGAGTTCTGCTTTTCATTCGCAGACCGATGGTCAAGCTGAGCGGACCATCCAGACCTTAGAGAATATGTTGAGAGCTTGTGCACTTGACTTTAAGGGAAGTTGGGATGATCACTTACCATTGATAGAGTTTGCTTACAATAACAGTTTCCACTCTAGTATTGGCATGGCTCCGTTTGAAGCCTTATATAGGAGGAAGTGTAGATCACCCATAGGTTGGTTCGAGGTGGGTGAAGCGGCTATGAGTGGTCCTGATTCGGTATTTGAGGCTATGAAAAAAGTTAAGTTGATTAGGAAAAGGTTGAAAACTACGCAGAGTCGTCAGAAATCATATGCGGATGTTAGAAGGAGAGACCTTGAGTTTGAAGTTGGTGACCTAGTGTATCTAGAAATTTCACCCATGAGGGAGGTGAAGAGATTCGGATAGAAGGGGAAGCTTAGTCCCCGTTATGTTGTTCCTTACAAAATTCTTAGCCGTGTTGGTAAGGTAGCTTATGAGGTCGAGTTGCCTTCCGAGTTGTCCTCTGTTCATCCAATATTCCATGTCTTCCATGCTTAGAAAGCATATTAGCGATGCTGTGGCAGTGGATTCCTCTGTGAGTGATGAAATTCAAGAAAATCTTTTTTTTGATGAGATTCCTGTTGAGATTCTTGATTTCAGCGTCCGAAGACTAAGGAACAAAGAAGTTCCCTTGGTCAAGGTGTTGTGGCGAAACCAATCTGTTGAGGGTGCAACTTGGGAAGCTGAGGCAGATATGCGATCCAAGTACCCGCATTATTTTCCATGAACTCCGATCAAGCCGAAGGTACCGTTCTTTCCTAATTCATGCACTTTTGATAAAAGTTGCAGCAGTTCAGCTATTATTTATTATGTGTTCAGCTGTAGTTTCTTGAATTTATGCATTCTATGTTGCATTCGGAGTGAGAAACGATGTGTTGATGAGTCTAACGAATGGTTTCATTTGTATGCTCTATTCTCTATCTAATTTTGGCATGTCTAGCGTCATTCGAGGATGAATGTTTCCTAGGGGGGGGATGATGTAATACTCCAGGAAATTTTTCGTTGAAATTTTGTGCGTAAACGTGTTGGGTTCTATCTTCTAGAATGAATTATAAATTTTTCGTGCGGAATGTCTTAGATTATGACCCACCATTGCATAGAGTATCGAATAAACTTTCCAAAAATATGTGGATCATCCAAAACAGACACCCGAGCGACAAGTTATGAACATTCTGATCGAACTGTGAACAGTAGTGAACAGTAAAACGTGCAGGAAAAAGTACTTAGGCTTGGTGTATTTTTGCTCTAACTTTAAACAATCATAACTTCTTGTAAATAATGATTTGGGTAATCTACTATATATCAACGGAAATCTCTGCGAGTGCTCTTTCTAATGGAATTGGTTTCATCTAATTTGGATATCGGAGTAAAATGTTATGGTTGATCTACTTCAGACTATCAAAATAGTCCAACAAAGGACAAATTCGAGAATTTTTTGATTTTTAGGGGCGTTTTGGTCATTTCCTCTCACCCAAAATCCGTCCAAACCCTATATTAAAGCCTATTAGAAGCATTATATGTTATATTTCATCAAATTCCCTCAAAAAGAAAACCCTAAACTCCTACATCCAACTTCAAGAACCTCCAAAGTTCACCATTAATTCTGCAAATTTATTCAAGATTCCAAGTTCCTAGTTCAAGAACTCCAAGAACGATCATTCAAAGGCACGATTAACATCTCAAAAACGAGTATCGATCTAAAGTTCA
>NW_025865328.1:0-4400 GCF_002878395.1 Capsicum annuum
CACATTATTTATCTTCAATCGTTCTATATCTCCCCTGCTTAATTATTCATATTCCTTTCATGTCTATGTTTTTCATCATTCCACATTAGGACTTCTAAAAGTTCAACTTTCATTTGCACTAAGCAGTGGCGGAGGCAGGATTTCTATTAAAGGGTTCAAATGCAGGAAGCAAAAAAAGAATTATCAAAGGGTTCAAATGCAGGAAGCAAAAAAAATAAATTAAAAACTTGTCGGGGTCTCGAACTCAAGACCGTGAGGCCCTCTGCTTGAAAGTTTGCACCCCTTTGCCACTAAACCAAGTTTTTGGCTTGTGTCAAGGGGTTTCAATTTAATATATATACACATAGAAAAAAAACTTCGTATATATATACAATATAATTTTTCGACGAAGGGGTTCGGATGAGCCCTTGGAGTCCACTTAGCTCCGCCCCTGGCACCAAGGATGTGACCTAGTGGTGAATGAAGTAGGTCGACAACCATGAGGTCTTGAGTTCAAATCTCGGTATAGACAAAAAACACAAGCTAATTTCTTCTCAACTGTCCTAGTCTTAGAATATTTAAATAACGAATGCATGTTAACCAAGTGTCATATATAAATAATGAATGAATGTTAACCAAGTGTCATATTTAAGCTTTCAAGAAAAATAATGAATGCATGTTAACCATGTGTCATATTTAAGCTCTCAAGCAAAATAGTGAATGTTCCCTCCATTCCAAAATAAATGAGTCGTTGAGTTATTTTTTAATGTCCAAAATAAATGAATTGTTCATTATTCAAGAGACATGTCGAAAATTTCTTTCAATTTTACCTTTTCATTTAACAAGGTTCTGAAGTACTTTACATTTCGTGGAAGAGTAATTTAAGAATAATTAAATGGGTAATAGTGAAAAGTAATTCTAACACCCTAACTTAGGAAGGAGTCCCACATCGGCAAAACACAGGAGGGATAGTGACGTGTTTTAAAGCCGTGCGGGCCCGGGTCAAAAGCGGACAATATCACTAGTGGGTTGGGGAGTCACAGGGGTCTCTCGAGCCTTCGTGGTTCGGAATGCCCGTCGCGGCTAGAGCCTCGGGTCGGATCGTGACAGAATGGTATCAGAACTGCTCTTGTGTCGTCCCTGTCGATGTGAGCCAGAGTTCAAACTGAGTGTAGATAAATGTCGGTAAGGCGGGACAAACCTCAGTCCTGAGTGTAGGCAAATCCCATTCGGTGGGGGCAAACCTCAGCGAGGACGCTGAGTCCATAAGAGGGGTGTATGTAACACCCCAACTTAGGAAGGATTATTGGGACAAACCTTAGTCCTGAGTGTAGGCAAATCCCATTCGGTGGGTAAACCTCAGCTAGGACGCTGAGTCCATAAGGGGAGGTGTATGTAACACCCCAACTTAACTTAGGAAGGAGTCCCACATCGGCAAAACACAGGAGGGGAGGGATGCTGGGTATATAAGTAAGAAAGTCTTACTCCCTAGTGACGCATTTTAAAGCGATGAGAGACTGGACCCAGAGCGGACAATATCACTAGTGGGTTGGGGAGTTACAATGGTCTCTCAAGCCTTCGTGGTTCAGGATGCGCAACACAGCCAGGGCCTCGGGTCGGGTCGTGACAGTAATCTACAATTTATGTCTTAAAAGATTTTTTTAAAAGGTTTGTCATACCCTAGCAATTCAATTATTTTGAAATAGAGGGGTATATATTAACCAAAGGCAATAAAATGGCTAAATGAACTTATATAAGTAATTGAAAATAGTAATAGTAACTAACATTTTGTCACTAGACCACCAAACCTTTGCCTCCACAAGCAAAATTAAGAGCAACATAAATTGGAGAACTCAAACGTCACTAATGTCGATCGATGATTTTTTATTTCAAAACAAAATAGTCCTAAATTGAGCATCTATCAACCCGAATATAATATGTTGTGAATAAAAAAGTACAATTTCTATTCATAGTTCTTGCAGCCAGAGGTACAGTAAAAAATATTTTGTTTTATTTAAAATTTTGTTATCATTATTTAAAGAAAAATTAATGATGAGATTGCTATGATCTTATATACGACCTATATTATTAGTTAAAAAAGTACAAGTTTATTCTATTTTCATTGATCAAACAAAATTAAGATGTAGCAAAGAATAATTTTCACTTTTTTTTATTAGTTTTAAAAAATAAAATGAGAAAAGAGTTTATTAAAAGAATTTATTATTTTATAAAAAGATCGTGTTTAAAATAAATATATGCTTATTAGTAAAAGAGTATTTTTGACTCAATTAACTAAGAATAAAAAAAATTCTTAATCAAACTAGTCATGAGAGGTATTTTTATTCGATTTCACATAATTTAAAATGTAATTTTATTCATTTTCCGTTATTTTAAAATTATTCATAGACTTTTTTCTTTTTTTTCATTTCTACTCTATATATTTTTTTTTAGTTACTCATTGATGTTTAGTATCCACATCCTCATTGTTGTAAGGCTAAGTTTGAATTCGCACCGAAAAGTTTTACATGAGGGCAAAACGCTCTCCAATATAGGTGCCTCTATACCCATGAGACTCGAACCCCAGACGTCTGATTAGGGATGAAGTTGAACTTACCACTACTCCGCAATTCTACTTGGTCATTTCTACTCTATTACTGTTCACTTATTTGATGGTTTAAGTACTTTTTGCAAAGTGTCAAAATGTGTTACAATGAAAAAAATCGAGTGATAAGTTGCATATTGGGAGAAATTTGATCAAGAGGAGAATTTTACACTCATTTGATTATTGATATTTTTTTTAACCTTTTTAAGTAAATTTTTTTATTTTGTTTGAAAATTGATATTTGATCATGAAAATTTTCAAAATAGTTTGAAGTTGTACTTTGCAATTGAAAAATATTTCAAACCTTAGTTTTTGTGTGGTCAAACCCAACCTTGTTTTTCACTCTAACTATATTTCGTTTATCAATTTCACACCTAGTTTTTTGTTTTAATAAAGATAACTTCATTCAAATTATATTTCACGTTATTTTTAGGAAAATTAAATTTAAATAATTAAATATTCTTTACAAAATCTATAACCAATTCCGCCTTCAATTTAAACTTCAAAAATTTCAATTTAACGAAAGTTATTTGTAATGTCATGTACTAGCTCAAGTATTATATCTAATCTATGATACTATTGACGATTTATTTTGAGATATTACCTCTTTATAACAAATTTGATTATATATTTGAGGTAAATTAATCAAGTCAAGTGATTTTGATAGTTTCTCAGAAATAGAAGGTATGAATTATACTTTTAAAAAGTACATTCAAATTTAAAAAAAAAAAAATTGTAAAAACAAAATATGATAAAATATAACTCTATGTCTAATTCTAAAAGATTCAAATAATGTATTTTTTAAAATTTTTATGGTCAAACATGCACTTAATTAATTTTAAAAAGTAAACTTGATTATAAATGTTTACTACCAACACTCGTACTATAAATTGCAGACTGGTGAAAATGTCCAACCTATAAATTATCTTTGTTGGGAGGAAAATAAATGACATTTGAAAACAGA
This sequence comes from Capsicum annuum, assembly GCF_002878395.1. NCBI lineage: Eukaryota > Viridiplantae > Streptophyta > Magnoliopsida > Solanales > Solanaceae > Capsicum > Capsicum annuum. The sequence continues at coordinate 3,546 of NW_025865328.1, forward strand.
AAAAATAAATAAGTATTTAGAGATTATTATGGAAAAGGTAGTTTTTTTTTTTCTAACAGTAAACTTATTTTAGTTACAGGAGAAAATCGAAGGAAAGGTGTATTTTAAGTCTTGAATGAAGGATTGATGACATTGACCAACAGATAGGGTCAAACATCATTAGAAAACTTGATTAAGTTAATTGTGGACTTGATTAATATTTTCAAAACTTTCTAATCTTTTCAAAAATACAAATCAACCCAACCCGCACCCCTCTTTAATCCAAATCAACCACTCTCTCCTCTCTCTCGACAACTTCTCTCAACTCTCTCCCAACCAACAATTCTGTAAAATTTCTCCCTTCAACCCCCAATGACTTCTACCTCTGACAACAAATAGTTGGGTTTTGAGTTTCCCTCTTTAATTCAATCAACCTGTCTCTCATCTCTCTCGAGACAGCTTCTATCAACTCTCTCCTAACCAACTGTTCTGCAAATTTCTCATTTTAATCCTCGGCGACTTCAATATCCGACTACAAATAGTTGGGCTTCGAGTTTCTTTTCAACTTCAATTGACGTGACAGCCTTGCTCTCCGACCACAACAGCTTCGAATTCTTTATCGTTCCTTTTCTTCTTTCACAGGTAAAAATTTATGGCCTTTTTAATTTTGAAGAAAACGAGGAACTTGAGCCAACTTCTCTTATAGTATTGGTTAACAATTTCAATATTTGTTGCACTAATTTGAAATGCGGTCTGAATAAAACTCTAATTTCTGGTATTTCTTCTCTTCTCTTTTCGAAGTGAATTATGATATTTTGTTGTTTTTTTACATTTTTTTGAAGTTTGATTTTTATTGTTTGTGTTTATAAAAATAAA
>NW_025865329.1:0-1758 GCF_002878395.1 Capsicum annuum
CTTTTACAAATTCACTCACTTACAATTGATTTTTCCCCTCTCTTTTTTCTTTATCAGATATGATAAGTCTTGAATAGGTAAAAATACAATGCTAAATCCAACTTAATTATTATGAAACCCAAAGTAAAATAGTACACATTTCAGTATTTACAAATCAGTTGTAAATTGCTAAAACAACAAATAACAATAACAATACAAATGTGCTGGAACCTAAGTACAAACTATCTATTAGCAACATGAATAAGGAATAATCAATTAGACAAGGCCAACTTGGACAAGTAACAGCGAGATAAATGAAGGCAAAAAAAATAATAAATAAATAAATAAATAAATAAAATAACTCAAGATAATTAAAACACAAACTGGTAGTTTATTAGTTTAATATAGTTGATTAGCGAATTTATCAGATCCATTTTAAGCCCAAAAAAAAGGGAAAAAAACAAAGAAAAAGACAATGTGCATGGCTTGATATATATGCATTTACGTTTGGCGGAATAAGGGAAAAACATAGACTAAACTAGTGCCTAAACTATTGAGGTAAATCATTGCTTTACACTGCCAAACAAGTGAAACCAGAAGAGGTGACATATTTCAAAGTAATAAATTTTTTTTTTTTTTTTTTTTTTAGGAAAAGAAAGATAACTCCCATTACTCATCTTTTGATTTTAAACCCGAAGTGTCTAATCTTGTCTCAAATTTTGAAAGAAAAGAAAAATAAAGCAGACAATCTATGACTAGGGAGTAACGTGAAACATAGTGTATTCAAATCTCACATTCTTAGAACTTAATAAGATCGAAGAAACAAAACTAGCAATAACGAATTCTCCTTACTCCAACACACGATTATATGGTACACATAAAACATATCCATTGAACGCTATCTTTTAGTAAGTTTAACATGCATATAATTCCGCATCATGTAACAATCCTAAACTCTATAAAATTAGTTGGCAACTCCAAATCTACATACAACTGTATAACTACTCCATAACTTACTCGTACAACTCATGGCAATCATAAAACCTACATAATTAATCAATCACACATACTAAATAATGCATAATGTCATTTAAACAATTTTATTTATGCTTTGATCCTCAATAAAACTTACAAAAAATAATGATACTGAGTTGGATAAAAACCCGTGTGATGAAATAAATTCAGTATAGAAGCAAGAATGCCATTACCGAAAAATCAAACGAAGATCCCGAACTCAAACCCGAATTTCTTTTCCTCTTCTCCTTTGATTTTTCTTTTTTTTTTTTTCAATCTTTTCTCTTCTGTTTTTTTTTTCTTGCTCGCCTTTTTGTTTGTTTTTTTTCCTTTTGTTTTCAATCTCTTTCCCTTTTTTGTTTTTTCTTCTTTTGCTTCTTTGTTGTTTTTTTCTCTTTTTTTCCGGTTGTGCATGTGTGTGTTATATATAGTGTATGTGTTTGTGTCGTGTGTGTCCATCGTTTTTAAGTGCATGTGTGCATTATATATAGTGTATGTGTGCATGTGTTTATTAGTTAGTGTGTTTGTGTCGTGTGTGTGGGAAAGTGGGGGAGGTTAATTAGGAGTGGGAATTGTGGATGGTTTGGGTAGTTTAGGTTTCTTTTTTTTTTTTTTTTTTATTATTATTATTAATGAGATAAAAATAATTAAAAACTAATAAAATATAACATAAGCTAATAACTAGTCTTGGGAATATGATTAAAAAAAATTAATATCACACCATTCTTTATTAAAATTGAAAGAAGAAACAAATATAATTTAGAA
>NW_025865330.1:0-4154 GCF_002878395.1 Capsicum annuum
CTTGTGATTATATGTTAATGGTTAGCTCGTCAATTTTCTTCAAAGATGGAGGAATTAGTTCAATGCATGAAGTTTTTTTTTAGGGCCACAGAATAAGTGTTTTCATAGTATTTTAAAGTGTTTTCAGATATTTTACAATTCATGTCAAAATAAGTGATTTGTGTTGATTTAGGACTCGTGATTACCTTCTTTTGCCTTTTATGTTCCCTCTGTGGCTATTCACTGATTTACTGTGTTGATTCCCAAAGAGTAAATTTTGAGATAATTCGTCATTATTCATTTTCTTTGGGGATAAATTGATTCGTTCATCGCTTTGTGCTAAAATCTGTACTTTGCATATATCTTTAGGACCATAATGATCACGCATAATTATTTTTTTTATTTTTTAAATATGCACTTGACTTAGTCCTTTGAATTTAATGATGTTTGTTAGATTCTTATCTTTTCTTTCCTTTTTTTCTTTGCATATAAAATTGTCGTGAGTCCAATTGGACTCTTTCCAGTTGCATCTCATTGAGGGTTAAGGAGGTCCATGGCCTTTTCAAGTCAGCCCCTTCAAGTGTTGAAATTTTGATATATTTCTGAAGAAAAGAAACTGTCACCAGTGAAAGAAGAAAGAGTGGGTTAAAGTCCCATTCTTGAAGCGGCGACGGGACTCGTGTCTCCATTATATTTGTTTATTTGTTGTCGTTATTTATTCTTTCAATTATTTATTTGGGCCTCGAGGCCAAAGTTGTACTTAATGCAGGTGAAAGGAGAAACGGGTTGAAAACCCAACTAGATTAGGACAGGTTTAACAGTTTGGGCTTCAAAGCCCAAATCACTATTTCTTCCCCCTTCCCCTTTCTTTTTATTATTATATGTTTTGCATGCCTTCTTGCGAACCTAGTCAAATCCCCTAATGAGTTCGCTAAAAACTAATCTTTGCAAACTTTCAAAATATTTCTAAAATCAATCACTTCACAACGAATCAAATTTTAGAAGCTAATCAAAGACATTTCAAACAGATCGGATAACTGCAAGTTAGCAGACGTTTTAGGTGCCTAACACCTTCCTAAAATGTTAATAAGAACCGCTTACCTAGAATCTCTTAACTTAAACGATTTTCCTGTTTTGAATCGTCTAAGTAAAATAAAAAGGTTTCTTAATTCCTTTTCAAAATTAAGTGGCGACTCTCTTTCAAAAGTCAAAATTTCTCGTCAAAACAACTATTTCTTATTTTTTTTAATTTCTTTATAATGTGTTTTTTTTATTGATTGGGGCTTTTATGTTCAATTTTATTGATTAATTATGAGTTCTCACTCAATTTATGAAGAAAAAGTCATTAATGGAGAGAAGATATGGAGAAGAAGTCATTAATGGAGATAAGATATGGAGAAGAAGATGATGGTTATTTTTTTCTTTTTTTAAAAAAAAATTCTTTAATGTGTTTTTTTATTGGTTAGAATTTTTTATATTTAATTTTTTTAATTAATTATGGTTTCTCACTTTCCTTTAGGAGAGTGTATTATACATGCCACGCCATGTCAGGATTGGGCTCAATTGACATGTATTGTGAAGGGGTAAAGGGTTCAATAGGTACAAGACTCAATTGAGGTGTCTATGAGGAAAAAGTCGAATAGTTAAGGGGCCTGTATATGTATTTAATTATGATTTTACTTGAAAAATATTACAAGTTATTGGATCACTATACAACAATAATGGCAAAAAAAATGATTTTATGTTAGTGCATATTCTTAATGAATTCAGCAAATTAATGCGATGGTTTGACAGATAACTTGTGGATCATAGAAGAGGAATGTCGGGGTAGTCTTCTACTTTGTGTCTATTGTAGGTTCAGCTAACACTATACCTTTATATATTATTGATGAATTCAATAATTTGACATTTCTTATTTGAATTGAGTTATAGTATTATATGAACTTTTTACCCAACCTGGAAAAACTACAGCCAAAACAATTTCCTTTATTTTGAGTTCTCCTCGTCGACGTTGAAGAAGATTCGCCCCCGAGTCGTTAGTGCTTTCGTCGACCATAATAAGTAGAAAGATCAGAAATATTTCGACCTTTCTGAAACCTCATACTCAGCTGGTAGTTCAATCGTCGTTGACATTTTCACCAATGCGTTTGAGAACTTGGAATGGACCAAATTTTAGCTCCACACCTTTCTTTCTTACTTGTGCAAATTTTTGTACATTCAAAAATAATTCCATCTACATTTATTTCAGAATATTTTTTTGTTGTAATTATTTTATTTCATTATTTGAAAATATAGTTATATATAAAACAATCAAAATAGTTAATTTATCCTTTATATATATATATATATATATGTGAGGCACCTACACTTAACTAGTACCTGTATAAGGAGGCAACGTCATAACTATTTGAGACAAAAGACAAACGACTTGCTCAGGATACAATCGAGAATGTTGTAAAATAAGTTAGCCGCAACAAAAAAAACTTCAACAACTCACGTGTCTTTGTATATGTAGGAGTCCACGAGGACGTGAGAAAACATATTACATTTAGAAGTCCTTATTTTATTACCATTCATAAACCCCAATGGACATAATTAATATAACTTCCCATATATACATGTATGTAGGAGTCAACTTCACGTACAAATCATTGTATTTTAGGATTCTTAAATATTTTCATATATTTCTTTTATTAGGTTCTTTTCATATAATTTAGAAGAGCTTAATTTAATAATATAATAATTAAAAAAAATAGTGAAAAGATAATTTTATCTATTACAAAGTGTTTTAATGAAGGGCAAAAAGTTCAAATCACTTTTCAAAGGGTCCTCACACTTTTAATATATTACTAGTCAAATATAAGTGCTTTGCACGCGTATCTCACGTTAATTAATAATAATTTTTTATATTGTGTGTATGTTAGAGTACTAAGTAAACAACTTTTTTTTAAAATAACATAAAATTTTTAAGATAAAAACTATACTTAAAGAAAAATATGATAACTCACCACCACATGTTTTCTCAAAAATCACTATAACCAATTTTTGTTTCCTGTCATATTGTCGCAAAAAAGAATGATTCTCAATTTATAAAAATTCAAATTCAAAAATTTTTACTTCAAAGAAAGTCACCAAACAATGAAAAATCTTATTTTTCTTTACTATTTAAGACTTTCTCTATGTTACTTTTTTTAAATTTGTGTGTTTTACTATAATTAATTTTACAATACACGTTATGGAATTAGTAATACCCATTTTTTGTGCACAAATAAATTATTAAAATAATAATTTTTTTGAGCTAAAGTAATTATCTTCCTACTATCATATATTTTAGGATTCTTTAATTATTAATCATAGAGAAAATCATAAAGTCATAGTTTAACAATACAAAATTTATAGAAAATATACATGAAAAAAATATTTGGATAGAAACCTTTGAAAAGTTGCATATTCCTGCAACACAAATAGAAAAAAAAAAAGGCATTTATTATCAATAGAAAAATCAAGAAAGATGAAGAATAATACACATATTTATTCTTTAATTTTTATTTACATCAACAAGAAATAATTTTTTTTTTTTCATTTTGAGTGACAATAAAAAAGAGGAATTTATTCATCATATATTTTAGAATTCTTAATTGTAAATCATAAAAAAATTATAAAGTGATAGCCTAACAGTGCAAAATTTATAGAAAATATAACTGAAATACCTGATTATAAACTGTTGAAATGCATATTCCTACAACACAAAATAGAAAAAAATAGAGAAAGATGAAGAATAATACAAATATTTATTATTTAATTTTTCATTATATTATCAAGAAATAAAGAAATCTTGAACGATGATAGCAAAGAAAATTATAAAAATATAATTAGTAATAAATTAAATTTACATATGATTGATATAAAAAAATAATATCTCTAGGTTGTGTGAAAGGAATAATAATCAATTTATAGAAGTTCAAATTCTTTTCTTCTAAGAAAAGGATTCTTTAAATAAGGAAAAAAAAATTTGTCTTTTGAAAAAAAAAACAATCAATTATGTTATTAAATTATTTAAGGTAGTATATTATGTTTTTAACTAACCAAAGTATTTACGGTAGCTTTAATTTTTCCTTTTAGGATCATAACGGGAAAATGGGGGGAGGGATTGCCATATATTATATTATATTTTA
>NW_025865331.1:0-1052 GCF_002878395.1 Capsicum annuum
ATTCTGACAACGTTCAGACTGAATCCAGCGAGAATTGGGGGTGCGGGTCTTGCTCGTCCTCGATTTTTGTGAAGAAATATAGTCGGAAAGTACTGGGTTTTCTTGGAATCCGATCCCTATTCCATCGTCTTGCCGCCAAGATCACCGGAGCTCCGGTCTCGTGAGTTTTCCATTATTTTTCTTTTCTCTGAAATTCCAGTCCTGGTACTCGTTGGTTCGTTCGTGTCAGTTTCATCTGTTAGGATCGATACCGGTAAGTTTTTGAATTAACTCCGTTGGAAAAGTCATCGAGAACCAAGATCGAACAATGAAATCCATCTGAAATCTGCCTGAACGGGTTGATTTCGGCTGGTTTGGGTCAGATTTAGGTGTGTTTGGGTTAGATTTTGATCCGTTCGGGTCAGTTTCGTCTGTTAGGATCGATCCCGGGCGGGTATTGAATACTTTTAGTTGCTTCGCGAATTGGTTATTTGAATCGAATTTCGAGTTTCAATTTCTCAAATACTGAGCTGGACAGATTTGTCGTTGGAGCTTAAGTCGAGGTTGTCAGAGGCGGGTTTTCTTTATCTCGTCGAATAATATTGGTCAAAGAGCGGTTTAAGGTCCATCCCTCAACTCTATATTCTTGTTATTGTCTCAAATGTGTTTAATTGTTGTGATTATGTGTGATGTTATCGTAGTTGGTGAGTTTTGTTGACGTTATGATGTCATGATTTTTGTGCTCACGGTGTGTTTTCGATGATATATGAAACGAATTGGAGTAATTTTGGTGTAATTGGTAAAAATGAAGCTAGCGGAGGTGGAATCGAGAAATTGATAAAAGGTAAATGCAGGTTAATTTTTGTTTTGTTGTCTTTTGTTTAATTCGGAATAAGCATGAATGTGATAGATTTGTGATATGTTGAAATGGATAGGCAATATAGGTTCGAGTAGGCAAAATTTAGGTGTGATGTGTTGATCGAATCCTTTGAATATTTGAATGTGTGTTTTTGAACGTGTTTTTTTAGTTAGCTTATTTAATTCAAATGTATTCATTCGGTCGGGGAATGCCC
>NW_025865332.1:0-5655 GCF_002878395.1 Capsicum annuum
ATATTAGTCTTGCTGAATCTTTTTTATGTAGATCCTAGTGCTAGCAGACCTTGTTGATATTCTGTGCGAGGCAAATTGCTTCTGGAGCTTTGCTGAGCTAGTTGGCGTTTTAAGTGATGTCGGACTCCCTCTATCTTTACTTTCTTGTCTTAACTGTTCCAGACTGTGTTATAGTTTTCAAGACGTTTTTAGTAAGCTAGATGTTCTTGTACGGGTGAAACTAGATTTTGGGCGTACTTGGTTAAATTCTGCACTTAGTTTCTCTATTTATGAAAGCTCGAATTGAGACTTTATTTTCTACTGTTTTTACTTCATCCACACTCTTCTTATACATGTTGATTTGAGTGAGGATCGACTTACCTACCGGTGAGCTAGAGTAGGTGTCACCACGACCTCGAAATTTGAGACACGACCATTTAAGCTTAATTTAAACATGGGATATTAGCAAAATAAATGACCTTATTTTGGATCCAGTTCACATATATTTGTGTAGTCCTCTTGCAATATAAAGAGGGGTTTATATTAGTAAGAAGGATATATTGCATAGTACACATAATGACATTGTCCAAAATATTTGTACTTTAAATTAATTATAATAAGTCAAATTTATAAGTATTTCATAAAATGTAATAAAGTTGTTGCAATATGAACAATTAGTGAGCCAACAAGAATTAAAAATATGTGCAACATCAACCATTGGTCATTAGGATTTAACAACTCCCTAAATTAGGTATTAAATTTTTATTTATTTATTTATTTTTATAACCGTGGTATCCGGGGTCAGCTTGCGCGTACCACGACTAATTCCACGGGATACCTACTACCTCCCACCAGCAACAGGTACCAGATAACTCTGACCACCAAGGCTAGAACAGATAGGACGAAACCACCTAGTGTATGTCTCCGTTGGGAATTGAACCTAAGACCTCATGATGCTCAACCCACTTCATTGAACCACTAGGCCACACCAAATTTTAAATGTTGAAGCATTTTAAGAACATACCTAATTCTTCCAAAATCAAATTGACCTGATAAATTTATTACCAAATTTGGATGAAATAATTTAGATCTACTTAAAATCATATTAGTAAGTGGTATAAACGAGCTTCCAGAGTCTGAATAAATTTATTACCAAGTTATATAGATTTACTTGAAATATTAATATATGGTATGAACAAGCTTCCAAAATAAAAGTCTCTTAATAAATCTATTACCAAATTTTGACCAAAATATCTAAATTTATTTGAAATTAAATTAATATGTGGTATAAACAAGCTTCCAAAATCAAATTGTATTAATAAATCTATTACCAAATTCTTACCAGATTATCTAGATTTACTTGAAACTATATTAATATGTTGTATTAACAAACTTTCCAAATCAAATTGTCTTAATAGATTTTTTACTAAATTCAGAGCAGATTATCTAGATTTACTTGAAATCATTTTACTATATGGTATTAACAAGCTTCAAAAATCAAATTGTGTTGATAAATTTATTACCAAATTCAAAACAAATAATTTAGATTTATCTGAAATCATTTTAGTGTATGGTAATAACAAGACCCACTATGCATCTATCAATATATTTCAATGCTCCTCTTCTGTCTTCACAATTAAGTATTAGCTCATATATTTTGCTCCCAAAGAAATATTAGCAATTCTCATATATTCATTCTTCTTCTCCCGTGTGTGTACCAAACATCACCATGGATTTAAGTGAAAAAATAGCTAGTTTAACAAAAAAGGCAAAAGAATTATCAATTTTATGCAATGTAGTAGTTGCTCTTATTATTATGTGTCTACAATTACTTGGCCAAAAGAAATTGATGTTCAGAATGCACTCACAAGGTATGTAAGTTATTCTGGGGATGAAAGGTCAAAAAAGTTAGATGAGCATGAAATACCTTTCAAGAAAATTGGAGGAGAAAAAAAGAAAAAATTTAAAAATTGAGCAAAAAAACGAGAAGATAAAGGGAAATTAAGTCCAACCAATTATTCATCAAGTTTAGCTCATGGGCAGATAACTTTAACAATTCTTCGATTTCTCTAGCATCAAGTTCATCATATTTAGACCCTATTATTCGAGATAGGGTCTAAATATGATGAACTTGATGCTAGAGAAATCAAAGAATTGTTAAAGTTACCTGCTCTTACACGAGCTAAACTTGATAAAAGGAAGAAACAACTCAACCAACAATCTCAAATTGCTCCATCTCCACTACTTCCCTCTAATCTTGAGCCAACAGGGGGCGCATCAACAAGTTTGGTGGATGAAAGTGGTACTAGCCGTGGACAATATCATACTTCTCAACCTCCACTACTTCCCCCTAATTTTCAACGACAGCAGTGGGTCAAAGTAGCGATTTGCATGTTGGGAGCGCATCAAAAAGTTTGATAGATGGAAGTGGTTCAAGTCATGGACTAATAGAAGGTCATGATGACTGGTCATACTTCTTTCCATAGTTTCTTTTTTTTTATCATGTTGTTTTTCAAATAATATCCTCTATTTTTATATTATCGCACATCGTTTATTAGTTCATGTTGTTTTAATACTAAGTGAATGTTTTGCTATGTTAGTAGAAAGAAATGACTAGTGCCATTCAGTCATTCTAGATATATGAATAATATTTGAGGATCTATTAAATCACATTTCAATCACGTTCTATTTCTTTTTATATTATAAAATTCAATTTTATTTAGTATAATGAATACTCTATTCCAAGTTTAAATCATCCCAGAACTGAATTTTAACTCTGGTTGGAAGTTCATAACAGAGAAGATGGGTAGATTTATATTTACCCAGAAGGTGGAGGGGAACAGGTTTAAACAGTGACTAGTAGATGAAAATATGCCCTCAGAAGTAGCAAAATGGATAAATAAGAGTGCTAGTGAAGTTAATGTAGAACCAACATTGATGGCGGAGGGTCCCATTCACATCGATGACAACACCAGCACAATAAGTGAGGCATTGAAAAGGAGTTTGGTGGGTTTCTTTGAAGTAAGGGATAAAATTTACCCTACTTTGTCAGAAATCTGGAGATGGACGAGCAGGGTCTGGATAATCAATCATGGATTAAACATTTATGAAATGGGGAAGGAAGATTCCTCTTTGAATTTGCGAGCAGGAATACAGCAAAAGATGTAATAGCTGGAGATTGGACTCAAAACAAGATTTTTGTCCGGCTAGAATGGTGGAGTCCGACATCAGGCACAATGGAAGAGGGAGATGGGCCCAACACAACCTGGACACGGATTGTGGGTCTTCCTCTGCATCTTTGGTCGGATACTATTTTTACGGCCATCAAAAACCTTTGTGGAGGTTGGATTGAAACAGAGGAGGGGACGAAGCTTCGAAACCATCTTAAATAGGCAAAAATTCGTGTGCAAGGAGATGGTTCGAAAATCCTTAAGGAGGTGTCCATCAAAAGTGCCGGAATGACTTTTATCTTACAGTTGTGGATTGAAATGCCGGTGAGGTTTCACTACGAAGAAGACAAAGGACCGAATCCTTTAGTCCAGCAGCCCGTTACCTATTATTTCGGGCTATGGCTTGGCTTGTCTGCTGGTGGGATAAGGTAGACGCCATCACGACTTGAGAAATCGGGTCGTGATAGGATGCCCCCATTTGAAGGTATGAGATATTGGATATGAATGGGTCGGTGCTATCTTAGCTAGGAAGTTGTGAAAAAACACATTCTAGGGTAATAGGTTAGTAGGTTGAAGCAAATTGTCTTCCTACTCATCCATAATAGTAGGCATAGTATTTCTCTATTAGTTTCTTGTCCCTAAGGATAATAAGGGGGAATCTGCAATTGACAAACTAAAGTCACGTGCTTCTAATTTTGCCAGTGCAAATGGATTCCAAAATTTCTCAAAGGCACAAGTGGGTTGGGTTCTATCTGAAAATAAAACTGGCCCAATCTCTTATGAGAATAGAAGCCCAATTTCATTTAAAGAAAATTCTAGTGAAAAGGAAAAGTGGACACGTGAGGAGCATGTGAGTCCTTTTAAAGACTTTTGATTTCCTTAAGTCATTCAGCGACTGGGAAAACCGAGTACACCAACTTTGACACCTCCCGCATGTCGGAGAAGGTTATCGGAAGGGGAGATTCAAACATGCAAACAGAGGCAGTAGCCGACCTAACTCTAGAGATCGGAAATAAATTATCCACAGAAGAGAGAGCTGATGATATAGGGGTTCGTGATTTACAAGAAGCGGAAAGGGATGTACAAATTCAACCAATAATCAACCGCATAACCTGTGAATATTCAATCACCCAACATCCAAGAAGGGTAAACTCCCACATCTTAGAGTTGAGCAATACCTACGGGGTAGCTTTTGTAGGTTTTGAGAAAGAAACACTAGCTCTTCTTATGAGAATTAATGAAAGGAAAGTTGCTTTAGATAAAAAGTGTCAAGAGAAAACAACTACAACCCCAAAGAGTAGAGGAATTGGGAAGAATGAGTTAAAAAAATCTGAAATCGAGCTTGAATGAAGAGGTATAAGGGGTCAGGAACCAGGGGAAATTTATCTTTGACTTATAAATGAAGTCAAATTAATCACTGGGAATGTGGGGGGCTCAATTGACGAAGCAGCAAAGTAATGATCAAAAGTTTATTTCAGAAGTGGAAGGCTGACATCTATTGCTTGCAAGAAAGAAAAGTTCGTATGGGAGTAGAAAACATAGCCAAAGAACTCTGATCATGTAGATGGATGAAATGTGGGTATATGGAGGCAGAAGGTAGCAAAGGGGGAATCTTGATCATGCGGGATAGTAGGAACTCTAAGGGGACTCAGATCGAGATGGGCCAACATTTCATAACGTATGAATTTGTCTCAACTCAAAACTCTTTCACCTGGTACTAAATTAGTTTACTGGGAAAAGATATCAACAATTAAAGAAGTATGCAAGGGACCTTGGGTGGCATATGGTGATTTCAACACAATCAGAAGTATGGGGAAAGAAGACGGTGCAATAGAATCACTAATGTAATGACTGATTTTACAAAGTGGATTGAAGAAATGGAATTGCATGATCCTCACATGAGTGGAGGAAAATTCAAATGGTTCAGAGGAGTCACTCATCCTAGTGCAGCCAGACTCGACATATTCTTGTTCTCTATGGAGTGAGAGGAAAGCTTTAAGACCATTAGACAAAAGCTGATGCCTAGAGCATTGTCCGATCACTGTCCTGTTGCTTTAGAATGTGGAGATTGGGAACAGAAAAGATCAAACTTTTAAGTTTGAAAATTGGTGGTTAAAAGTGGAGGGACTCAAAGAATTGGTACAGTCATGGTGGAATGAATTCTCGGTGGAAGGTTGTCCAGACTAAAAGCTAAATGTTTAAAACGAACAAACAAAAGCTGAAACATTGGAGCCGAACTACCTTTGGGGAAATGACCAACAAAAAAAAACAGTTTACTAGGCGAACTGGCAGAAAGAACTGATAATGGAAAGTAGAGACCTATCTAAGGAAGAAATGATGGTAAGATTTACCATTGTAGTTGAATTGGAAGATATGGCTAAAACTGAAGAGGCAAAATGGAGACAGAAATCCAAAGTGCTGTGGTTGAAGCAAGGTGACAATAACACAAAGTTCTTTGGAAGAATGGCAACTGCTCACAGAAGATTTAACACTATTGACAGATTAG
>NW_025865333.1:0-1022 GCF_002878395.1 Capsicum annuum
TTATGGTTAGACGCTATTGCCTTCCTGGGGCATATTGTGTCCAGTGATGGGATAAGAGTGGATCCCCAGAAAGTTGAAGCACTAAGAAAATGGCCCAGACCCACGACTCCAACTAATATTCGGAGCTTCTTGGGTTTGGTGGGGTATTACAGAAGGTTCGTAGAGAGTTTTTCTTCCTTAGCTGCTCCGCTTACTAAAATGACTTAGAAAAAGATGAAGTTTGTGTGGTCTGACTTGTGTGAAAATAGTTTTGAGAAATTGAATGATAAGCTGACTACTGCTCCTGTTTTAACCCTTCCCGAGGGTGTGAATGATTTTGTGGTTTATTGTGATGCATCCTGTGTGGGACTTGGTTGTGTATTGATGCAGCATGGTAAGGTGATAGCTTATGCATCTAGGAAGTTAAAGGTGCATAAGCGCAATTACCCCACTCATAACTTGGAGTTAGCAGCCGTGGTGTTTGCACTTAGAATCTAGAGGCACTATCTCTATGGAGTGCATGTTGATATTTATACTGACCATAAGAGTTTACAGTATGTTTTCTCACAGAAAGAATTGAACCTCAGGTAGAGGCGTTGGATGAAGCTTTTGAAAGACTATGATATGAGTCTGAATTACCATTTGGCAAGGTAAATGTTGTAGCCGACGCCCTCAGCAGGTTGTCTATGCGCAGCCTTTCTCATGTAGAAGAAGTAAAGAAAGAGATGGCGAAGGATATTCACCGCCTTGCAAATCTGGGAGTGCGACTCTTAGATTCCGAAGATGGAGGGGTGATTGTTCATGAGTTATCTAAGTCATCTATTTGTGCTGAAGTTAAGGAGAAGCAGGTTAAAGATCCCATCTTGATGCAAATCAAGAAAGATGTGGGTCAATAAAAGGTTATGTCGTTTGAAATTGGTGGCGATGGTATTCTGAGATTTCAGGGTAGGTTGTGCATTCCGAATGTTGATGGGATACGTAAGAGAATCCTTAATAAGGCACACACTTCGAGGTATGTCATTCACCCAAGCTCTACTAAGATG
>NW_025865334.1:0-1045 GCF_002878395.1 Capsicum annuum
CATTAAGAGTCCATTTGGATATGATTAAAATGTGGTCAAATCAACTTGTAAGATTTTTTGTAAAACTTTGTTAGGTGTTTGGTAAAATTAAAAAGCGCTTAAAAAAGTTGAAAACTGATTTTAAAAAAAAAAAAGTGAAAAGTTGGGTATCTCCATCTTTTTATTTTTTAGATTAAAATTCTTTTAGGTTTGGCCAAAATGTTTACCTTTTTATCCCTTATACTTTTCTTCAATTCCAACAATATTCTGAACTTGTAACCCTTAAATATATGATTTTTCATTCTCTTTCTTTTTGTCGCTTCTCTTCGTTTCTTCCCTCCAATTTTCTCTTCATTTTTCTCCTTTATTTTCAGTGAATCCATTGTTGCATCGAAAGTTTACTCAAAAATTTTACTGTCAAATCGAGCTTGTGGTACATTCATATAAAATCTCTCCATGTGCTTTAATTAACTTGGGTTTTGGGTATTTAATTAAAATTGAATTCTAATTAACTATATATACTCATGCTCATAATAATGATCTTCTATGTCGTTTCTTCTCTAAGTATTGGTGTATCTTGTTCCATAATCAAGACACATCGAATTGTTCAATTATTTCTTTTTTTCACTTTTTTAAAAAAAAAATTCCATAAATTATTATATGTTTATTTCTCAGTTTGTTAATTTTCCTATTTGTGTTGAATACAACTTTTGTTTATTCGGATTTGTCTGAATTTACTTTACATGAATTTTAACAGACAAAAATATCGTAAGTACAACTTTCTATGCTATTTATAAAAAAGTAACTTATATTTATAAATGGACCTAACATAATCACTTCACGTTGAAAGTGTATATAATTACAAATTATTTTTATATTATTAGAATTAAGATCTATAAATAATTCACCTTACTTTTCAATATACTAAAAGTATCATTTTGCCCATCTATACCTCAAATATATTTTTAAACTTTCTATACTCATTTATATCTCAAATTTTGTTTTTTATTATTTTCATTTTTTTTATTTTTCCTTTACTTTTATTATTCTACTTTTTTTCACTTTT
>NW_025865335.1:0-1527 GCF_002878395.1 Capsicum annuum
TATGATTAATATTTCTTGATTGTTTAACTTTGAGATCCAATCTGATCCATTCTTAACATAATGCGAGCACAACAGTTTGCTATAGGAGTGAAACTCAATTAAACTTAAATTAAATATTTTTTTCAGATGAATATAAATCATACCTAGACTTAACAAGTTTTCTTCATTCTTTTTGAGATTCTGCAATTGATCTTAATTGTACGAGTGAAAAAATTACGTATTATTTGAGATTCGGTTAAATTCACTTTTAAGTTTTGTGATTATATGTATATACAAAATTATAATATTTCATTACTTCATAACTAATTACGAATTTAAAAATTTCGACATTTTTACACACGCTTTAATAGATAGAGATACAAAAATTAATTTTGATAATATAAAAAAGTGTATAAATAAATTCTACTGCACTTCTTAAAGAGCTTATACATTGTTCTACCTTCTATGAAAGTAGGTATAGAATATGTAGCTCATGGTGAAAAATATAAATACCAAACTATCAAACTCTAAAATTATCGCAGAAATTCATAAAAAAAATGATATATATTACTTTCAATTTGAGAAAGTTACAAGTTCACACTGCTACCAAAGTAAGTCATTTAAATACTTACAAAAAGCTAATTAATCTTCAAGAAAAAACTTTATAAAACATAACTAACATTAGCACAACTAGCTTATTTATTAATTTCTTATTCTTAATTTTGTTTCTAAAAAAAACTCACGACATTCAATTTCTCTCCAGTAATAGAAAATATTTGTCTTATTTTTATAACAACGATATTAGGGGATTTGAAAAGTCTGAATAAACATAATTTTAACTATTCTGCTGAGCAATTAATCACAATTAAAAAGATCTTAAATATTGATAAATAACAAATCACATTTATTAGGATTAGAACAAGACCAATTTCAAGAGAGCAACAATGAAGAAAACATAACAGTTCGAATCTAAACACGATATATCACAAAAAATATTGAAACTCACAAAAATAAAGATATAAGGTCATTAGATCATACTACAGACATCAAGAATTATACTATTTAAAACATCGCAGAAAGTTGGGATACACATTATAACAATATTAAACTAATAAAGATGTAAAGGCGACCCAATTTATCTCAAAAAAGACACCTCATCGAAAGAATGAAAGATCCCAAATAAAGATGGTTGTACAAAAAAAAAGATGGAATCAAAGCTCATAAAAGACAGATCTAATGGTTAAAATGAACAAGAAAAAAGATCAGGCTCATATGAAATACAGACTAAAAAATGAGGATTGAAGATACTCACCAAGTTCATCTAAGTTGAAGTTAAATGAAGTCCTTTCGAATCTTCGGATTGAGGTGAGTTTTC
The DNA here is from genome assembly GCF_002878395.1 of Capsicum annuum. NCBI lineage: Eukaryota > Viridiplantae > Streptophyta > Magnoliopsida > Solanales > Solanaceae > Capsicum > Capsicum annuum. The sequence continues at coordinate 1,355 of NW_025865335.1, forward strand.
ATAGACAAAGGACAAGATTTAAAGTCTATAATGGCTCTGATATCGAGAGAGAATATATCTTGAAAGAATAAGGAGAGAAAAAACTTTTCAACGCAGGTGGGTCAATGAATATGGAGGAAAACCCTACCTTATAAAGCCCTAAAAAATTATTCAACAACTTAGTAATAAACTCA
>NW_025865336.1:0-1109 GCF_002878395.1 Capsicum annuum
CATTTTGGCCGTTTGACCACCAAAATAGACCCCGCCCACGTAAACAAACCATACTAAGATGCTTTCCAGCCTCCCTAGCATGTCCCAATCAATTTTTGGCCTACGACACGCCCAGACCCTAGGCCTACACCCAGAACCGTGGGAAATAGCTCACCGATTTGGTCCAAAAATGCCTCACTTACACCGTTTTGCCTGTCTGACTATCCAAATGGACTTAACCACCCAAACAGATAACACTAGGATGCTCCCCATCCTCACTGTCATGCCCCGATCAATTTTTAGTTTAGAACACGCCCATACCCTAGGCCCACCCTCAGAACCTTGGGCTATAGCACACTAATTTGGCCCAAAAATACCCTCATTCGTATTGTTTTACTCGTCTGACCATCCAAATGGCCACGTCGATCGAAACAACCCATACTAAGCTAATCCCCAGCCTCTCTAGCATGCCCTGATTAGTTTTTGGCCCTCAGCATACCCGAACCCTGAGCCCACAGCCAGAACCGTGGGCTGTAGCACACCAATTTGGCCCAAAAATGTCTTGTTTCACCCGTTTGACCACCCAAATGGCCCCACCCACACAAATTAACCACACTAGGACACTCCACATCCTACTTAGCATGCCTCGGTTGATTTTTGGCTCACAGCATGCCCGGACCCTGGGCCTACCCCTAAAACTATGGGTTATAGCATATCGATTTAGCGCGAAAATGCCCCGTTTGCACTATTTTGCCCATTTGACCACCCAAATAGCCCCGCCCACCCAAATGTACCATACTAGGATGATCCCTAGCCTCCCTGGCCTATCCTAGTCAATTTTCTGCCCACATCACGCCTGAACCCTAGGCCCACCCATAGAACTGTCGCCTATAGCAAACTAATTTAGCTCGAAAATGCCTCATTTTCACTGTTTTGACCATTTGACCACTCAAATGGGCCTTCCCACCTAAACGAGCCATACTAGGATGTTCCCCAGCCTCTCTGGTATGCCTCAGTTAATTTTTGACACACGGCGCACCTGAATCCCAGCCCACCCCAGAACTATGGGTTATAGTACACTGTTTTGGCCCAAAAATGCTTTATTTGCACTATTTCTCCCGTTTGACCAC
>NW_025865337.1:0-2105 GCF_002878395.1 Capsicum annuum
TATAGAATCGCCATCCCTTTATTAGGACTATTAGTATCGCTTTCAAAACCTCCTGGTAACGTAAAACCAGCTGTGAAGGTCACTGTCATTAACAGAGCTGCCACAACTAAATGTATTTGAGCTGCCTTCATAATGTTTTCAACCACTGTTTCATCTCTCTTAGCTTTTTCTTCTCGATCATTACGATCTGACTCCGCCTCTGGTATCGGCACCATCATCCTTCTTGTCACAGACATCATGGGCAGGAGTGTATCTATCATATAACCCACCACGACGTCCACCATTCTTTTTTGTTTTGAGATATTATCCAAAATTATGATTCTTGGTATGTCGTTTGCTTTCTCTCAAACATTATATAGGAAAAAAATTACTCTTAATAGTCAAGTCTCTGCTTAGTCAAGTCGTTTCAGACTCATCCAAGTGGGGTCCATCCCATGCATGACATAAATGTCGGCCATGTGACTAGGAGGTCACGAGTTCAAACCTTGGAAACAGCCTCAGTAGAAATGAAAGGTAAGTTTGTGTATAATACACCCTTGTGGTGGGCTGCCTATAATACACCCTTGTGGTGAGGCCCTTTCTCGGACCCTGCCCATAGCGGGAGCTTTAGTGCAAGCAGCATCCAAAGGTGAGGTCCATTGGTCAACGAAGTTGGTATTTCTTCTTATCTGTTCTAGCCTTGATGGATAGAGATACTTGGTATTTGATATTTGTTGCCGGTGGAAGGTTATTGGTAGAAAAGGACTCTCAAGTTCATTGGATACTTTAATATCAACAATGTCAGCTTATTGCCGCACCATATATATAAAATTGACCAGTCTGGTATCTTCAGATATTCTAATATAAAGACTCAACAAAGACTTCATTAAGAAATATAACACACCTAGAAGTTCTACACCAGGCTGGCATAATATTAAGATATTCAAATGCAAAGACTTAGGTAAATAGACTTCATCAAGTACATATATATACTCCATCCATCAGTTCACATTAAAGACTTGAAGGTGTTTAATAAAGATTTGTTGGGACAATGGCATTGTACAATAATTTGACGAGTAAAGCATCTAGTACCCCTGAACTATAACTAAATTTGCTACGACACACTCTAACATCACAGGGGTCCTATTACCCCTGAACTCAATTTTAGTGTATTTTATCACCCTTTTTAGCTAATGTGGCACCTTTGACGTGGACCTCATATGTAATAAAGGTGTCATGTCAGCACAAAAGGTTGACAAAAATACGTTAAAATTTTTTTATAGTTCGAGGGGGTACTGGATGCTTATCTCTAATTTGACTGGATTGATTTGCACCTCTCTGATTCGGCTGTGGTTTATCTCTAAGTTGATAGTTAAGGTATATTTAGTACATTGTGCTAAGTCAAACTACAACAAACAAAGTGAAACAGAGGGAATTATAATACAGTTTGAGTAATATATGTTTCATGAAATGAAATTATAAAGTATAAAACCCAACCAAGAACTGTTATCCCTTTCTTTTGATCAAGGCAAAGTTCAGTTAACAAATACCTTTCTTCCGATCAAGGAAAATAACAAATGCCTTTCTTTTGGTCAAAGGCAAATAGTGATACTTAGGTTTCTACTTTGGAGATTCATCCTTTTTCTATGTAATGGTTTTGCATGAAGGGTAAATGAACTCGGAGATAGTAAGATATCAGAGGTTAGATAGCGCAGATGGGAGGAAGAGGTAGGTTGAGGGCATCCGCTCATACGTCATAGGAGGATGACTTCTAATGATGCTGAAACAAAGATGACTTCTGATGATCATGGTTTGCTACACTCACGGGGTCCTATTACCCCCAACTCAATTTTACCTACTTCGGCATGACTGCAACTATAATAGTTAATTTTCAGGTAGAAGAATCATATAGCAGACCATATAAAAAGAGATGGCACCTATGACACAGACAGTAACGGCAAGACCGACAGAATGTGCTAAAGTAACATACAAACCAGTCGAAAATGCAACTACGACTGCGGTCATCACCATAAGCTGCAACAGAATTGCCATATTGTAAAGCCGGATAATAGCTATTAGCTCTGTTGTTGCAGATGATATTGACTTTGTTGCCATGAGAAAGTAGG
>NW_025865338.1:0-1646 GCF_002878395.1 Capsicum annuum
AAACAGTCTCACTACCTTTGTCAAGGTAAGAGTACGGTTGTGCGTACACTACCCTCGCGGAACCCTACTTATGGAAGTACACTAGGTATACAACTACGATGGTATACCCATATACGCAGATTCCACTAGAATAATGTAGTATATAAGACACCGATAGATAATAATTAAACAATAAATATGCAAAAACTAAAAACTCAGTAATGCAAGTAAATAACTTACATTTTATCCTCATGGCCAAATGTTCAAAAAAATTAAATATGCATAAATAACTTAACTAAAATCCAATAAGATATCCTTTCTATCTCGAATCTATAAACTCAAAATTTTAAATCCACCTATCAAGAGCCAAATCTGCAGAGCCAGAGCTGGAACTACGTCAATCAACTGAACTTCCATCATCCTTTCTACTCAGAGAACTTCCACGGCTGCCTAATCTGCATAATGCAGTCATGAGTTCTTCACCTCTTGGACCTGGAACTCTTCACTTAATCATAGAACACGCCATCATTATTTCCGTCTCTTGTTCTGGATCTATCTGCCATTGATTTTCGCTAGCAACCTGATCTGCCGATGTTATAAACAAAACAGTTGGTAGGTGTAATACTCTTTAAACAAGTACACATTACTTAAAATATATTTGCAAGTAAAAGTGAGCTAATGACATGACTCACCAATAAATAGAAATTGAAGATGAGTTTACCTAGTGTACTTTGAGATCTAGATGGTGACTTGGGCAACAAGGGTGCCATTCTTTCGGTCCTGCCAATGTCCTGAGAAGCACTGGATCTAGATGTTTGTACAGTCTTCTTCAATTCACTATCCACAATCTTCTTGAGTTCAATGAAATATGAAGAGTTGATAGCTTCAAGTGCAATGAAATCTGAAAACCACAGAGTGTCTCTCTTTGCATAAAACATAATATATGCTTCTTCAGCCAAAACAACATCTTTTTGAACCCGAGAAATCTATGACAATCAAACATAATATCAAGTTAGTTTTCATTCAAGAAGCTTGACAGAATAGACTATCAATGACATATAAAAAAGAACATGACTGCACGATTCTACTTGCCATCGTGTCATCAAATTTGTACCATTCATTTGGCACAAATGAAGCAGTAATAGTCTCCCGAACTGGATGTAGACTCGGCGTGCACTATAACTGCATAAAGATCGTACTTCATTTGTTCCTGTCGAGACAAGTAAAAATTGAAAATAACATCATGTTACAGCTAACAAAGGATGAAACGAAGGGAAGAAAGTTGTGAAAAAGTAAATGTACTAACAGATACTCACATTATTGGTTTGGTTGTTACCGGTGTAAGGAAGCAAGTCCGGCTCCAGCGGAAAGGACACATGCTTGTCAACCTTCCACACAACTGAACCATCATTCTGGAATCGCTTCAAATGAAAGACAGCAACAGAGGGGGCGGAATCTATCATCAACTTCTTCTCAATTGAGACTTGCGCCTTACATCTTTCACAAGTATACTTGATCTCTGCATCGTCAAGTTTCTCAACTCGAGTGAATGACTCCAACGCTGAATGCAAGCTGTCGGCATCTTTGATCTCCAGACTCACGTCTATGAGAGGCTCGTAAGTGTTGGAGAAGTGACCGCAGTTGCAACAGCGAAGCTGCAATTCGAG
>NW_025865339.1:0-1275 GCF_002878395.1 Capsicum annuum
TACTACCTCCTCTACATTGTTTTTAAATTCTTTCGCAGGAATTAAAACATAAATGAACCATATAACTCATAGAGACAAGCATGAAGCTCTGCTGCCCTCCGTCATAAAAGTTTCAAAATAAGAACCTTGTAAATAAAACATGAAATAGTAATAGCTGAAAGAACAGGCAATTGACTTGGAGAAAATAACCTTCTGCAATTTCAGATTCATCAATTTCTTCTTCTTCTTCTTTTTGAGCCATGGTGATGCTCTCCATGCTGTCCACTTTCTGTTGATGGCTTTGAGCATTCTTGGCAGTGTCACACCCCTTTTTTTACTCCGAAAAGATTCGATTTTACACTTCGAAAGCATTTTTATTATCAAAGTGACGAAAAATGAAAATTTGTTTCGAAAAGGATTATTTATATTCAAACCTTAGAATCGCCACTTGGTCCCCCCCTTACCCCTTTCCTAGAAGGTTCCTTTTCTCAATTCAAGAATAGAAATTCCTCACTCATCACGTGGGCTCCCAGTTAGTCTTTTTTTTTATGTATCCCATGAGAGAAGGAGGGTATGTAGGGGTAGGGGTTAGGTGAGGTAGGTGGTGAGGTGGGGTATGTGAGGTGTTAAAATTTAATAGGGAGGGGTTGTTAGAATAAGATAAAATTAGTTAGGGGTTGTTATTTTTGTCATTTTATGGAGGGATAATTACATGGGTGAGGGTGCGTGATAAGGTAAGATAAAAATGGATAAAATTGGATTTCGGGAGGGACAAAATTAGGTGTCTACATCATGCCCCCTTTGAATGTAAACACGAAGTGTTTTCAGGCAAATAAGAAGACAACGAAACAAAATTTTGACCCGACTATTATTCAAAGAAAGAAACAGAAAGAAGAAGGACAACCGGGTCTTGACTTAAGACATCCTACCTACCCAAATAATGAGGGAATCAAGTCACGGGTATTTCAAAGGATTTGAAAGAGAAGGACAATATTGAATTGGAGAGTCGAGTGAGGTTCCCTCGAGGTTTCGTTCCGCGGTTCTGTCATTACATCAAAAATAAAAATTACAAGTTAAAACATAAATGAAATTACAAAATCCTATCTATACAGCTTCTTTTGGACTCGACTTGAGTTTCATCACCCTATTCTTCAGGCGGGCTCCTGACTTGCCATTTCTTCAACTTGTTGCTTGCCTTTCAATTTCCACACCCTGTTCTCCAAGCGGGTTCCTAACTTGCTATTTTATTAACTTGTTCCTATGCTTTTCAATTTCTACACCCTGTTCTCTAGGCGA
>NW_025865340.1:0-1251 GCF_002878395.1 Capsicum annuum
GATCGGCAATTTTGAGAGAATTTCTACCATAATCACCCTTGGAAGATCCATAAATCTGGTTCTTCTACGTCTAGGTTTGAAGAAGCTCAGAATTGGATTAAAGAGAGCAAAAAGTTTGGCGCTTTTGCGTTTAGGGTTCTCCGCTTCCATCTCTCTCTCTGTGTGTGTGCAAATAAACGTTTTTTCCAAAGACAAATGTTCGTCAGAAGCATGAAAATGAGCTTCTGTAGTCAAAGTACTTAAACTCTATACCCCAAATATATACTCCCTCCGGTTTGTATTATTTGACCCCATGAATGTTAGATCCAGAATCTAAATGAACCCCAAATAGTTAAAAGTGACTGAAATAGGACACAATGTTAAAGTGATACCAAAATAGGCTTACCCCACTATTTAGAGAGCGTTATGCTGCCTTTTTAAATTTAACCCCGTTAACTTGAGGAACGCTTAAAATATAGTCAATTTTGGTATCGCTTTAACTTCGTGTCCTATTCTGAAATGTGCAATTGCTAGTTTGTTGAAACAAGTGTCATAAGTTCTGCAATAGATATATGATACTCAACAAGTGAACAACAGTGTTATTTACTTATTAATCAGAAGTCCATATTCTGACCTCCAAATTGTTATATTATTTAATAATTTAGGAAAATCTGATGTATTTTCTGGTAAAAGCCATTCATATCCAAATGTACAAACTACAACAACCATTTAGAATGTAGTAACAAATCTCAGTAGTTAGTCCTATGGCACACTAATTGGGCTACCACCTTGATTCTTGTTTCTGGTAAAGGTCATTCATATCCAAATGTACAAATGGATCCCACAAGTTTATCTCAGGCCACAATACCAGAGTTAGGTCTTGAGAGATGGAGACACCGTCACAGATAAGTCAAGATATTTACATTTGTAATTTCGACAAGCATATAACTCAGACGTAAACAAGTCATAATATCAGGATATGTTGCAAGACAAACTACCTATAGAGAACAAGTGGTTTAGCAAGTTTTAATGAATTAAGAAGACTTTAAATAGCAAATATCTGTAGACTTACACGACCATGGTCTACAATATGCTTAGATGGAACTGGAGCTAAGCAGCCTCAAGTTTAAACGAATGGCGGAGCTCCTTTACAATAGCCTATCTTGCCAATGAAACAGAACTTGGTATCTTTGTAGAAGAACAAACATTTTGGTTGCTTCTCTGGTAGGAGATATTGTATGCTTAAATTCAGAAATCCAGACAGAAAACGTA
>NW_025865341.1:0-1751 GCF_002878395.1 Capsicum annuum
GAAACAACAAAAACTACCAAGACTCCTTCCTTGAGGGGAGAGGAGTGGCTTCCCAGTTAGTGAGCTTGATATTTGGCCCGACGAACTGCACATCTGCATGGCTAGGGCCTTCACCCATCTGAACCATGTTTATTTCATGAAACATTTCCTTGAGACCTTGACTTATTTCATCCACATCCTTGTTAGCATATGGGTATTGATTTTCTTCCTTTTGATCTTTCGTGAAAGATTGGCTAATGTGTGGAACCGGACTTGTCGATTTCCAATCCTTCTTCTTCTGCTCTTTTGCCCATTTTCTATCTGCCGCGGTAGGCTTAAAGCCTAAGCCAAAGGAGTCACGGCTACCACATGGATATACAGGGTTTATAATTCCTTACAACGAAACCCCTAATCCTTTTCTCGGTTCATAACCATTTTATAGCATTTGGCTAGCCACCATGATTGAAGTAGAAGAGAGATGAGGCCCTGGAATCGGCGTGCCTTTCACGACTTGATCGGCTGTCACAATTTCAAAGGCTTGATAAATGGAGGATTCACAACCCCCTTTTGTTTCGATACAGGGTACAGAAGGATCTGGATGTATGGGAAGGTCATCCTCTCCATGTACAATGATTTCCTGATTATCGTGTTCAAACTTAACTACTTGATGCAAAGTAGAAGGTATGGCTCTGGCTGTGTGGATCCATGGTCTTTCTAAAAGTAGGTTGTAGGAAGTATCTATGTCTATTACTTGAAAGGTGATTGTAAACTCAACTGGTCCAATAACCAAAACAAGATCTACCTCACCAATTGTGTCTCGTTTTGCACCATCAAAAGCCCGAACACATACATTATTGGACCGAATCCTATCTGGGCTGTTTTTAATTTTTGCAAAGTAGAGAGAGGACAGATATCTACTCCTGAACCTCCATCGATCATTACCCCTTTTATGTAATATCCTTCGCATTTGATAGTCAGATGCAAAGCCTTATTGTGACCAGAACCTTCTGTGGGTAACTCATCATCAGTGAAAGTGATTCTATTTGCTTCAAATATTATACGAACCATCCTTTCTATTTGACATACCGTAGTTTCCTTCGGGACGTATGCTTCATTCAACAACTTAATCAATGCCTGACAATGTTCTTTAGAATGTAGCAGCAGGGATAATAATGATATTTGAGCCGGGGTTTTCCTCAATTGATCGACAATGGAATAGTCTTGGGTTTTCATTTTCTTCAAAAATTCCTCAGCCTCTTCGTTTGTGACAGGTTTTTTCATTGGCCCTTGACTATCTTTAAACTGTTTTGGTCTCCTTAATTCTTCTGGAACATAGCATCTTCCCGATCGAGTCAAACCCCCTGTTTCGTTTGTTTCTTCCATGACCTCTTTTCTTTTGTACATCACCGTGGTTTTGTTGTAGTTCCATGGGATGGTTTTCAAGCTTGTCACTGGGAGCTGTGCTGCGTGTCTTATAACAATTGGTTCTGTTATCTTTTTCATGTTGTTGTGCTGTTGGTCGAACCATGTGGGACCGCTCGAAACATATAGTTTTGGCCGATCTTGTGTTATTCCCTTTAGCTTTGCAGGAACATACAATACCATCTTTTCTGAATCTCGGGGTCTTATAACGGAACTCACTCCTTTCACGATCAGTGGTTCTCTTTGCATATACTTCAGTGCTTCACCCGGGTTTTCCTTCAAGGTGCCTATTTCTATCATTGCTTGGCTTGTTGGCCTGCAGTCTCTATCGTTAAAAATCATCCCTATGA
>NW_025865342.1:0-2723 GCF_002878395.1 Capsicum annuum
GGATTCAATTATCTTGTTACTCTGGGTATACCATTTGTTAATGATAATGTTGAGGGATTCATTTTGGTTCTCCATTCTTCCGGTGAATTCAAACCATCGGAAGAATTCTATATCACATCGGAGTTTCTTCATATCGGCTATCCATAGTCGACCAAACTCCTTTTGTTGCTCCTTAGAATAGGTACTGGTATACCATTTCCTTTTTAGAGCGTCTTTGGGTTGGTACCATCGAGATTCAAGAGCTTTAAGGTCAGGTGTGTACTCTTCGTCAGTTTTAATGACGAGAAGGCTAGGGTCGGTTTTGATTTTCTGACGGGATATGGAAGGGGGAGGTTCCATATCTGAGGCCGTAGGACGGGTGCTAAAGTTGTACCCATCAGTCGATAATATACTCTGTAAATTATCGCAATTTCTCTAGTATTATCCTTACTATTCATGTTTTTTGTTTTAACATTAAGTGTTAAAACATCCATGATGTTAGGATCATTAATATCTACTGAGAAATTAGGGTAACAATTAAAGTATACCGGGCCGTCGGCTAGGTTACTTTGGATGACTCCTAAGAGAGAATCGTCAAAATTTAATAGACGAGCATCTCTTAGTATAGCACAGACAGGGATGTCTAGGCCTTGTCGAAAGAGTGGCTTAATGGACACCTGAACAAGCCCGATATTCAGATAATGAAACTGACTTTTAAATCGGTTTATATCTAAGTCATTTAAAAGTTGAATAATTTCTAACGAATTATTGATAGCAACTGTAGACTCAGAGGTTTTAATATTATGTTTTTTGAAAAAACTAAACTTTCCGATTTGATAAATCGTACTGAAAGACTCTTCTGGAATACTCCAGTTTTGAAGATTATTTTCAATATTAGCAATCTGGGTTGCTTTAGAAGAAAGGTTGATAGTATTTTTTGTATGAATGTTGGGATTCATATTTGAAAATACTGTCAGACTTCCTAGAAATCTCTGGAGCTGCATTTTATCAGTAATTTCATTAGGGAATTTAGAGGAGAACTCAATGGCTCGGCAAATCGGTTTATAGCTACCTTGGTAAAGGTCGTGTCGTAAGAATCTGATAGACATTTAGAAGAGCTTCATCTTTTTGGCACTAACAACCAAACCATATCTGGATGACTGCATTGGTTTGGTCAAGACTCCAAGGAACTGGGGTTTTCTTGAGTCTTTTGTAAAGAAGCTCACAGACCTGCCTAATATTAGGGATAAAATCTGCAACATAATTCAGACAGTCAGGATTCTGGCAGATTCAAATAGCTGAAAAGGATAAATACAAAACAGCATTCAATGTCCCTTTTGGGCATTATGAATGGAATGTTTTGCCTTTCGGTCTCAAAAACGCTCCTTCAGAGTTTCAAAACATTATGAACAATATTTTCAATCCTTATACTTATATGTCGATTGTTTATATTGATGATGTGCTTATTTTCTCAGAGAACATTGATTCTCATTTCAAACATTTGAATACTTTCTTTAAGATTGTTAAATTTAATGGTTTGGTTGAAAGATTCTCCCTCCACCTCCGGCAAAGCTGTTACAGCCATAAAGGCTTATAGTGAACATATAGTCGTTAAAATTGTCATAAACAAAGACTTTGTTCTTAACAGAGTCACCCTCTTCGATACAGGGGCAGACAGTAACTGTATCGTCAAAGGTCTTGTACCTACGAAGTACCTTCAAAAGAGTACCTCTCGTCTTTATTCCGCCACGGGAGAAAAAATGGAAATCCATTATAAGCTCCCTAAAGCTCATGTCTGTAATAATGGCATTTGCCTAGTTAACGACTGTGTCATCACCGACGATATCACTGAAGATATCATTTTAGGAATTCCCTTTGTCAACCAGATTCGACCTTACTGGAGTGACTACGATGGAATCCGTACAACTCTGTTAAACCAAACTTTGTTTTTCCCTTTATTGCGACCCCTCTCGCAAGAAGAAGGACACCTTATTAAGGAAAGGACGGTTTTAAAAATTAACCGCCTCTCGTCCCATATCAATTTTCTTAAACAAGATATTCATATCAAGAAAATTGAGCAATCCTTGAACACCTCGGAGATGATTACTAAAATAACCAATCTCCACAAAGCCTTTGAAAAAGAAATTTGTTCCAAATTCCCTAATGCTTTCTGGGAAGGGAAGAAACACGTGGTTGAACTTTCTTACATCCCAGGGTTTGACGAACAAACCATTCCCACTAAAGCCAGACCTATCCAAATGAACCATGAGATGATGGAAATCTGCAAAAGGGAAATAGATCATCTCCTCAAAAATGGTATTATTAGAAGCTCTAACTCCCCTTGGAGTTGCTCTGCTTTTTATGTCAATAACAGTGCAGAGAAGGAGCGTGGCACCCCTAGACCTGTAATAAATTATAAGCCTTTGAATGCCGTCCTAAAATGGATCAGGCATCCAATCCCTAACAAAAGGGATCTTCTCAAAAGAACTTTCAAGTCCAAAACATTGGTGGGATAATTATTTCACCGATGATGTCAAAAATCTGATCTATGGAGCCACAGCCGTAGAAACAGTAGTTAAAACCGAAAACGGCCAAGAAATTCTTGAGCAAGTTGCAAAAGAGGACGCTTGTGCCACTCTCCTATACCATATAGCAAGACATTTCATAGGAGAACCCAAATTATTCCAAGATAGGAGCCTAGAAATCCTTAATAATCTCACCTGCAAAGACTTAGCAGACTTTCG
>NW_025865343.1:0-1409 GCF_002878395.1 Capsicum annuum
ATTTTCTCCAATCTCTGATTCTGGTTTCAGAACCTGTACCAAACTACCATCAAGTATGACCAAAGAGATTCTGATTGCTGATATTATTGATGAGGTCGAAGAGGGGACGCAATTTGTTGGTTTGATCCCAGACGAGCTAATAGAATGGGATATGACCCATTATTTGGGTAAATGTAGGACTTCAAGATTGAAGAATATGAATGTGGCACTGAAGTTGCTAGGCATATTCTCCAAGAATTAGTAGATGAAGTTGTTTTAGACCTCTACAGTTCTAGCTAAATTTGGTGGAACTGTTAGTAGCTCCTCTTTTTGAGACTTTGTTGCAAGCCTATCAGTGTTGTTCTCATGTGATAACTCTTGACTCAATAATGTCAAGCAAAGTATTTTGTACAAATACTTTGTGCTTTTGTACAAAGACTCAATAACTCTTGTGCTTTTGTATTTATGAATATTAAGAACAATCCCTTCGTGATCATCTGTTTGAAGTAGAACATTGCAAGCACAAAATGAAAAATTGTTTAAATGTAAGAACAATTTGAAAGGAAACCCAATAAGCCTAAATGGATGCATATGCAAAAATCTGTTACTACCTCCGACCCAAATTATGTGTCGCTCATCCCAAAATAAATGTCGTCTTTCCTTATTTGGAAATTTTTCAAAGGCACAATTACCTTTTTACCTTTATTGGACCCACTTGATTTTAAATATATTAATACTTCTTTTTTAGTATTTGTTTTTTTAAAGTGAAAGCCTTATCACTTCAATCAAAATTTAAACTTTTAGCCTTTTATTTTTACTGTATCAAAATTATTTTAAACCACAGAGAGCAATTTATTCTTTTTGGTTGGGTAAACTAGTTTTCTTCGACAACTCATTGTTCATATTACTGTGATTTCTCGAGTAAAAATTGGATCTTTAAAGCTAAAGTTAAAGAAAACAAGAGTTCAGAGGGACCTCACTTTCCACATATATCATTTTACAATTGGAAAAAGTAACAAACACAACTACAAAGATCAAACTTCTTTTATTTAGAACTGAAAATTGATTGAGACAGTGAGTTACCCAAGAGACAACATCCTTCACCGCTATTTCCTCTAACACGTCATATGCCTCGTCAATAATTCACACTCACGGTGTATTGATAGGAGAGCATTTCCGACATAGCACATGATATGATATCCTACATTAACAAGTCAGCCGTGTAATTTGCTTTCCAAATTCGAATGCAGCAACATCAAGTAAGAAAATACTGTAGGTCTGAACAAGCAGTATAACAAGCATATTTTTTACAAACTCTAAACATGAGTAGAAAATGTCCATTTCACTTTGTCTTATTGAATGTTTGATCCTTTTAGAAGCACCGTGATCTGAAGTTCACACCACAGCAAACTATTTTCTGTTAATCTTTC
>NW_025865344.1:0-1930 GCF_002878395.1 Capsicum annuum
TACCATGATAAAGAAATAGATCTTGGGCCTAACTCAATTCAAAAGCTAGCTCATGGGGGAGGATTGCCCAAGACCATATAAGGAGACTAAGGACCCTTTAACCCACCGATGTGGGACTCCAACACCCCCGCATGCCTAGGACTGGACATCTGGAGCGTGGACAATATAAGATGGGGGGCTCAACATCGGAAACAATGAATTGGGTGGGCCTGACTTTGATACTATAATAAAGAAATTGATCTTGGGCCTAACTCAACTTCAAAAGATAGCTCATGAGAGGAGGATTGCCCAAGTCCATATAAGGAGACCAATTACTCATCCCTATCCCTTTTCCGATGTGGGATACTTAACAGAATTCAATGTCCATCATCAGGCAACCTAATAGGACTATAGGGGAGTATTTTCGAAGGATTTAAACATATAAATACTAATAAAACAATAATGGTGTCAGATCTAATAATGTTTTCAGATAAAATAAAAACAGTTGGCATATTAAAATCCTGTCACTTGAAATTGTTAAATGGCGACTACAATCTCAAGCAGGGGCTTTTGAGATGTCCAAATTATTGCTGATGCCTCCTTGGATTGTAAAACTTTGAAGTTATTTAAAGGATGTCTCAAGGTGAATTTTTTTCTAGAAGTGCAATTGTTAGTAACTCATCCGTCTTGGTATTTTGGCCGTAATTTTATTCAATTTAAGCCCGTGAATTTACTTGATGCCTTATAAATGAGGTGATTCGGGATTGCATATATTTTTTTATCAGGTGATTTTGAATTTCATATAGTATTCCCTTTAGTCCTGTTTTGATTACTTTCCTTTGAGCTGAGCGTATATTGGAAATAACCTCTCTACCCAAAAGGTAGGGATAAGGCTCTGTACATCCTACTCTTCCCAGACCCTACTTGTGTGATTACAACATGTTATTGAATATATATAGTTTGTGGAAGTAAGGGATGCCTCGAGGTGAAATTTTTTTCTAAAAGTAGGGGTACAACTGTTAGTAACTAGGTAGTACATCCTCATCCGTCATGTATTTTGATCGTGATTATATTCAGTTTGAGCTGATGCCTTCATAAATGAGGTGGTCCAGGATTGCTTTTATTCTTTTATCAGGTGATTTTGAATTGCATATTGTTTTCCCTTTAGTCCTGCTTTGATTACTTCCTTTGAGCGAAGGGTATATCGGAGCCTGTCTACCCAAAAGGTAGGGGTAAGGTTGCGTACATCCTACCCTACCAGACCCACATGTCGGATTACGACATCATGTTGTTGTATATGTAAGCCATTGACCCTTTACCTTCGTATAAAAAAAATAGAAGCCATTGATCTTGCTTCCCCTATGGATGTTTTATCCGAAAAAGATTATATACATGGCTATATGAAAATACTTATTTAGAAAGTTGCATATATTCAACTAAGGTTTGTTGTTCGAGCCTAGGGTCCTCCAGAAACTGCTTCTCTACCCTCCCCAGATCCCGCTTGTGGGACTACACTGGGTTTGTTGTTGCTGTACATATATTTAACCAAGTTATTTTATTTGGTGATTTGTTTCGGAAGTTTCTGTTAATCCAGATTCTCTGACGTTTATTGTGTTATTTAAATTGTTGCTCATTAGGTAAAAGAAGATCATGGTGGCATTTAAAAATAGATACTTGGTGATGGAGGTTTATCTAGATCCAAATAAAGACACTGCATCAGATGAGCCCATCGTAATCACTCAATTCAACTTGAAAAAAGCCATCAGGGATGTCATTCTTACAAATTTTGGTGAGTGTGGCCCATCAGAAAATTCATTTCAAGGTGAGTTTCATTAGTTTGAGCTTTTTTCTTTTGAGCATGACGTTTGCTTGCTTTCGTCGTCGTGGAAATCTGGGCACAGTTTCAAATGCTCTTTTTTTGTGCAGTGAAGTATGTGAATCCAATTACAAA
>NW_025865345.1:0-1319 GCF_002878395.1 Capsicum annuum
CGGTGTGCCAAATCTTCTTTCAACATCTTTGTTTCCTCCTCCATTGCCAAAAGGCGTTCTGTAAGTTGCTCATTCTCTTTATGGAACTTCTGCACACTATCCAATGAAAAATATGGCAAACTGGGCCTTCCTCCTTGGGATTTCTTTACACGGCTGTCCCCATAATCTCTACCCAAACTCTCAACCTCAAGCTTCATCTGGGCCAAGGCTGTAGGCCCAGGCAACTTCTTCCGCACAAGACCACGTAATCTGCGACACTCTGCTTCCAATTTTGGAACTTTCTTCACTCCCTCCAGGTGTTGCTTGTTTGCAACTTCTACAGACCGTACGCTCATATTTTTCTCCTCAATACAAATTTCTAGTTCCTTTTAGTTAATTTGGAGTTCATATTTCAGAGAATTTATTTCCCTTTCACATGACTCGATATTGCTCTTCAACATCTCAATTTCTGCTTCAGCTTGGGCTTTTTCTTCACTGAGCTGTATCACCATGATAGAACGCTCCTGCAAAGACCTTGAGAGTGCAGAATTTTCCGCAGCAGACCTGAGTAACTGTTGGTCCAGGTTAGCTAATTTTGCTTCAAACTCATGCTTTATTTTGTCAAACTGCTTGGTTTTATTCTGAATCACATCATGCAGCTTCTGTTCATGTTCTTCTTTCAAATTTCGTATCTACCGCATGCACTCCTTCAGTGCACCATCCAGATGTAATTTCAGTGCACCATCCAGATGTGATGCCCTGTCTTCAGCAGTAAGCTTCAAAAGAGTAACGGATTCCAGGTGATTTTTCAGTTTCGCGGCTTCTGACTCAGCCTTCTCCCAACCTGTACAGAGAGATGTGAATAAAAGAATTCAGTACCATGTTGCAAAACCCTTGTTGCAAGAAAAACACAAGTCAATAAGGAACATTACCTGAGATGGCTTCTTCAGCAACTTCCGCATATTGTTTTACCAGGTTTTCCTTATTAGTTATTTCTGACTGTGCAACAGCCAACTTTACATTCAAATCCTTGACTTCATCCTCTAAGCCACTCACTTGTTCCTCAAGAGACTTAACTTCATCCTCCAGTCCAGTCAAATGTGAATAAGATTCATCGGAAATTTGCAGATATTTAGGTTTCTTGATTTCCTCTTTACCCTAAAATATAACGGAAACCAAAACATAAATCACCAAGACGAGACAAATTGAATGAAGCTCTCTCACAACGTATTATTGTAAAAAAAAAAATCGATGAACTACCAAACTGAAACTATGTCTTTTCCTTTCTAGCACCAATCACATTATATTGAAGAGAGAAACAAAATTAACAGAACTAAATT
>NW_025865346.1:0-1004 GCF_002878395.1 Capsicum annuum
AGAGTAAAATCTCATATTTCAAGAAAGACCTGAACAGAAGCAAAATCTTATTTTTAAGGAGGGTCCAGAAAAAAAAGAAAAATCATATTTTTCAGGAGGGTCCTGAACAGAAAGTGAAATCCAATTTTTTAGGAGGGCCCTGAACAGATAGTAAACTCCCATTTTTTAGGAGGGTCCTGAACAGAAAGTAAACTCCCATTTTTTCAGGTGGATCCTGAATAGAAAGTAAAATCTCATTTTTCAAGAGAATCCTGAACAGAAATTAAAATCCTATTTTTAAGATGGGTCCTGAACAGAAAGTAAAATCCCATTTTTCAGGAGAGTCCTGAACAGATGTAAAATCTCATTTTTTAGAATGGTCCTGAACAGAAAGTAAAATCCTATTTTTTTTGGTGGCTCCTCGACAGAAAGTAAAATCCCAGATTTTAGAAGGGTCCTGAACAAAAAGTAAATCCCTTTTTTAAGAAGGGTCCTGAATAGAAAGTAAATTCTCATTTTTCAGGAGATTCCTAAACATAAATTAAAATCCCATTTTTCAAGAGCGTTCTTAATAGAAAATAAAGTCCCAATTTTCAAGAGGGTCCTGAACAGAAAGTGAAATCCAATTTTTTAGGAGGGTCCTAAACAGATAGTAAAATCCCATTTTTCAGGAGGGTCCTGAAGAGAAAGTAAAATCGCATTTTTCAGAAGAGTCCTAAATAGAAAGTAAAGTCCCAATTTTAAGGTGGTTCCTGAACAAATAGTAAAATCCCATTTTTCAAGAGGGTCCTTAACAGAAAGTAAATCCCATTTTTCAGGAGGATGCTGAATAGAGATTTAAATCCTATTTTTCAAGAGGGTCCTGAATATAAAGTAAAGTCTCATTTTTTAGGAGGGTCATGAACAGAGAGTAAAATCCTATTTTTCTAGAGGAATCCCATTTTTCAGGAGGGTTCTCAACAGAAAGTATAATCCAATTTTTGAGGAGGGTCTTGAACAGAAAGTAAACTCTTATTTTTTTAGGT
>NW_025865347.1:0-1741 GCF_002878395.1 Capsicum annuum
TATAGTAGCAACAACTTCATTGGGTGAAACAGATATTCGCATGCAGAAATCCCAGTGACTACTAATAAGTTGTCAGTTGTTTTATGTGATTACAGTAAAGATATGTGCCTACAAATCATTCCTTATCGTTGTCATAGAGTCAATAAGGCTAATGTATAAACTAAGGATTTTATGAAAAGTCTCAGTATGAATAAGAAATATGTTACAAGTAATGCAACCTTCCTTATTTCTACCTCTTTCAGGACTAAATGATTTGATCCATTAAGATTCCACTATGCTCACATGAAGTAATATGTTTACATATCCTTATCTCTCTTATGCTCACATGTTTCCAGACCTACGACATCACGCCAGGAAAGAGTCTTGCCTTCAAGTCTCACAATCCGGACGTTTGCCAAAAGGTATGCCCTTTTCATATCTATACGACATCTCACTTCTGTTACACTGTTTACATAATGTCAATATATGTGTCATTTGTAAAGTTAAGCTATCCACAATTTTTCTATAGGTCACGAGAAGGTTTTAAAATGATAATATTTTTACATATCCTTATCTCTCTTATGCTCACATGTTTCCATCCCTATGACATCACGCAAGGGGAAAGTTTTGCCTTCAAGTCTCACAATTCGGACGTTTGCCAAAAGGTATGCCCTGTTCATATGTATACGACATCTCACTTCTGTTACACGTGTTTACATAATGTCAAACTTTATAGCTAAACAATTATGCTTCATGCATATAAATACCTAAGTCCATACTATCGACATACGCCAAATAGGAGAAAGGCCTATTTATATGTTCACATGATAGTACATAATTATATGACTTCCAGTTACGGCCAAAGTCGGACGTGTACGTTTATTTGCCCTTTTCATGTTGTTATACAAGTTGAGAGGCCTTGTAAGACATGTATATCTTTTTCTGTTGCATTATGATGTAGAGAAATTGAGAATACAAACACAACAAAGATTGCAAGAAAGGTGTGTAAATTAACACTCGCTGGGAAAATTTACGTTTTTGCAATTTGTCAACTTAAAATGGATCCCGCACTCCTTAATGCTGGAAGTTTCTGGTGGAGAACGGCGCGCACGAGTTATACTAATTTAAGCCACCAAATTTTTCTTTGGTTATAGCGTCAAAGAGTACATCGATTCAACCTCTGTAAAGGTATGAACTCTAATTACAACAACTTATAGTAACTGATTATTCATTTTTTAAGTTAGTATGACTAACATATCCAATTTTTGCTATTTATTACAGAAGGAAGAAAGTAAGAACTACCGCAAGTTGAATAGGAATATTCAGATGGTACTTTTCCAAGCGTTTCCACCAATTCGTTTGACCATCTATATAATGAATCAACTAATGAAAATTCCTCATCAAAATTCATTTCCTGTGAGTATCTTAAGGTTCGATTAACTTCTTCAGTCACCTTCGCAATACTTTGAATATAAAATATTATATTTTGGCATGATCGTTATTTATCAAAACTTTCAGAGTATAACACCACTTTGTTTTTGCAATAGGATCTTACTGTCAAATCTTCCCGAATCATTTGTTCGACTGCCTTTCTTTTCTACATCTACAATACTTTCAAAGTCCACTGCAACAACGGCCTGTGCACATAAAAAATTGTAAGTTTAATTCCATTTCGTTAATGTATGGACGTATTCCCAAACTTATTTACCAATGATATCATTCAACCCAATCATCACACATAACACACGTAAAGCAACGTATC
>NW_025865348.1:0-3061 GCF_002878395.1 Capsicum annuum
ACATATATCAAAAGTTCTACCTCAATCATCCTTCACGCTTATAGCCTAAGATACAACAAGCATGTAATAATCTTTACTAATATAAGACATTTACTCTCTCCTCTCTAAATAATTACTCATCACCAATATTAATTCACAAGGGAAGGTCACTAAAGGATTAGAAAATGAGGACCTAGAACATGAAAAAATGTTATGCATAACTTGGACACTTAATTGTGGCCTGAGGAATAGCATATCAAAAGCGTGAATTCATTGAAGAGATCAAAACTAATAACATAAAAAACATAATCTGAATTTCACTAATCATTAAGAGTGTAACATGCGTACCTGGAACTAAACACACTATAAAACATGAGTACATGAGTCTTGAGCTGCAAGACCTAAGTTTGGAGTTCATAATTTCATAAAATATGATTCGTACTACTAAGTGAACTAGAACTCCTCATGCAAGGAGCTAAAAGAGTACATGGTTCTATAGGAGGTGCATGAATATGAGCTTTTATCAAGGAGCTGACATGTAAAGCATCAATAAATATCGTGATAATGGAAGTATCAAACTTTACACTAAGATAAGAATGGGTCAAGCATCTTTCTCATCTACTGATGTTCTATAATACTCTAGCATCACTACGACAATCCAAGAGCCTGACTTGGTTACTTGTTCTATCATCTCTCTCTTAGCTTAAAGTCATCATTCTAAGTCTACGGGACCATTTATAAATAACTCTAAACTAAACTACAACCATTGTATTCTAGAGTACACGATATAACAATACACCTAAATAAGAACTCACCCTAAAATACTACACTTGAAAATGTAAGACCCGCTTCTAGTACTTCCTTCTGATAAAAAACTCTACATTTTCTATAGCCCATAGCTTAGCTGATAAGAACTTTACATACTACATTACTAGCTTTATTCACACTTATCAACTCAAGGGTACTATCTAAGCACACCCACACTATCATACTTAAATTCTTTCATACACTATTTCAAGCCTACTGACTCACCTTTCATACAACTAACCCCATGGATAAATAATCTATTTAATCCAAATAACACTATCCCAAATCTACTACTGTTAAACTTCTGGATTCATGCTTCTAACTCGAGATCATATGCTATTAATATAACTCAATTGTTTACAATTTGGTGGGTATGGAGAAGCAAAATTCAATATCTATAAAAATTTATACACGTTCAAAGTAGACCCTTTTAGAATCGAATACTAAACTTGGTTGAATTAAAGGCTCTTAGCTCAACTGTCCTCTAAGTAATTCCTATGAATATTTTTTACCTCCTAAGCATTTCACACACTAGGATAATTATTATGGCACATGTATTGACATACAAATAATGGGACTAAATTTGATACACGCACGGACAATGCTTCAAAGTCTAGCCCAAAAATACGAGGTGTTACATTATCTCTCCCTTAGAATCATTCATCCTTGAATGACATGATTAGATATGAGAATACAGAAGAAAGGCAACTGAGATCACATACTGAACATGTATTACTAGGAACTTGATTACCTACCTAATTATGAGCATAATACATGAACTAAACTAATTTCGTGAATACATGTAATTACATGAGAATTGTTATTAGACTGAGATAGAATTGTGAGATTCAACTTATGAGTAACTATTACTTCAAGATGAATCTGGTTTCTTGAAGAAAAGTTAAGAGGTTGAGAACATAAAAACTCAGGGTTTTACAACAGCCCCCCTTGGGATCATTTGTCCCCTAAATGATACTGACTTGGCTGAAATACTAAGGAAAGATTGAGATGATCCATGGGACACTTACAAACAAAATCATGACTGAATATCTGAATCTGAAATATGATGCATGAACTGAACTGACTTCGAAATTCACATGGATGCAAAAAAATTACCTCCTAGAATAGCCATACTCAAGAAACTTCATATTGTACGACTAGATTGAATGATTAAAAAACCATAGGAACTTGTCTATTAGACTGCCAAACTTAATTGTTGGCTATACAAACTGAATTATACTGGAAGCCTATACTCAAACGGAATATTCTGAATAAGATATCTGAGGAAGGAATCTTAATATGTCTATAACTCTATAACATGGAATGTAGGCCTATGGAACATAAGCTGGGATACCACCAATATGCCTTAAGTAAGGCAACTTATAACGCTTAAGATTAGCCCCAAGTCTGAGTTGAACTATATACGCTCACTATATTCAAGCCTAATTCAAAATCACTGGGTACTTCACATAACACCACTACATTAGTTGAACCATGAATTCAATACCCCATGCAATTTCCCAACTTTTCATCTCAAGAATTATTCTTTCTACCCCTTTGATAACTAAATTCAACCTAGGAATTTAATAGCACACAATGCACCCACCCTATTATATACCGACATGACATTCAAGCATATAATTACAACCACATATGAACTTCTAGGAACACACCCATAGAAAACATCTTTCTCATATTCTCTAAACCCCTTGGAAAATAATTTTCTTGCACTATTCTTAAGAAAACACATATGGAATTCAGAACTAACCATGACATATGTCAAAAGTTCTACCTCAATCATCCTTCACGCTTATAGCCTGAGATACAACAAGTATGTAATAATCTTTACTAACATAAGACATTTACTCTCTCCTCTCTAAAAGAATTACTCATCACCACTATTAATTCACAAGGGAAGGTGACTAAAAGATTAGAAAATGAGGACCTGGAACATGAAAAAATGTTATGCATAACTTGGACACTTAACTGTGGCCTGACGAATAGCATATCAAAAGCATGAATTCATTAACGAGATCAAAATTGATAATATACATAACATAATCTGAATTTCACTGATCATTAAGAGTGTAACATGAGTACCTGGAACTAAACACACTATAAAACATGAGTACATGAGTCTTGAGTTGAATGACCTAAATTTTGAGTTCATAATTTTATGAAATATGATTCGTACTACTAAGTGAACAAGAACTCCTCATGCAAGGAGTTAAAAGAGTACATGGTTCTATAGGAAGTGCATGAATATGAGCTATTA
>NW_025865349.1:0-1017 GCF_002878395.1 Capsicum annuum
TTTAGATATTTAATAGTTTGTACATATTCAATGAATATTTTAAGATGTCATATACAAAATTTTGGTCTAAATTTGGTATATGTTCATCTTAAAATATTCATTGAATATGTACAAACTATTAAATGCATTTTACAAATAAAATCACAGTTAATTAGTATCATCTATCCATACAATCTAATGCATGTAACAAATAAAATCACAGTTAATTAGTATATTAGTAATTTCAAAATCTAAAGCATTTAACTATTCTCATCATGTATGTAACTCAATTATATTTTTCCAGTTTAAATATCCTATGCTCATATTCTGAAAGCTCAGAAAATCAAAAACAGAATTTTCAGCCATGGTAGCTCTCAAATACCTTTGTCTCTTCGTTTTCTTTCTTTTCTCTGATTCACTCTCCGCCTCCGGTGAACGGCATTATCATTCTGCAGAAACGCAATCACTACTAAATGCAACACACGCTCTCGCCAATGCAATCAGTAATCAACGCAACAAACGCAATGTATAATTCAGGCTACGTTACTATATATATATCTTCCATAGTGACGTAGCCTGAGTTGGACATTGCATGTGTTGCGTTGATTACTGATTGCAATTCTAGTGAATGATGTTGGTGGTGAACGGCAGCGGGGAATGATGCAAAAGCAAGGAAGAAAATGAAGAGACAAAATAGATTTTTATAAGTGTAAAACTTAAAACTATAGTTGAAGAGTGTAAGTAAATTCTATGTATTTTATAGCAAGATTTTTCAATTTATGGATATAGATTTGAATTTAAATTTAAAATAATTTCTTTTGGAGATAAGTTTTCTACTAAATTTATGGAATTTAAGTATTTATGGATGTGAATTAATTTGAGTTTAATTTTTTTCATGATTTTAGGGATCTTGGAAGGAAAAATTGCTCATTTAATGGGTATTTAATAATTCAAGAAAGGAAACGGATTAACCAAATTACTAAATTTGTGGGATTTAAGTATTTATGGACGTGAATTAATTTGAGCTTAATTTTTTCG
>NW_025865350.1:0-5967 GCF_002878395.1 Capsicum annuum
AATTTTCTGACTCTGTTTATCTTGAAACTATTTTTTTTCTTTTGAACAAATTTTTCTGACTCTGTTATTATTTTGCTCGATACTTTTCTTTTGAGCTTTGCTGACTCTATCTTGATTCCAAAAGAGGGGTATGAAGGAAAATAACACTAAGGCTCAAATAGGGTAAACAAAGGATGACACAATGTTTGGATAACAGAATAAAATATCTTCATCATATCAATCCTTGAAAATACTAGTACATAGCATGCAAGTGAAAGTGAAAGATGAATATCATTGTGACATCTCTTACAACAATAACTTTGACTGAGCCTGTGCGTCACTACTTCTTCTGCAAACTCCACCTTTGTTGTACATTCCTCATATCGAATGACTTATGCTTTCTTGGAGTTGATTATCTTCTCGTTTCTCTTGATATAGGGATCACATGTCCACTATTTGACCTAATTGGGACCTACCTTTCGATCGATGACCAAGTTATTCTTATGATTCTCAAAATAATTGCCTTAACTTGTCACCAAATATCTCAGCACTCTATCTATTTTCTCATATGCTCTCTTTTTCTAACTTTAACCCTCTGATTCAATGTTCACGCTTAAACTGGATTATAAGATCTGGCTGAGAATTTCACTAGCATGTCATATCACTAGAGTCAATATAGAATGTACTGTGTAAATAAAACAAACAAACAACACATATTTAAAACACAAAAGAAAAAGGGAGACTCTATTTAATAAAAATAAAAGATAGAAGGGTTTGAACATAACGACAAAGGGACAAAACAAGATAGATCCCAAACTACAACCCTGAAATAATTCGGATAATATAAAATAAAACAAAACAAACTACCAGACCTCTTCCTAGTAGTGAGAGGGGTGACTTCTCAATTGCTCATCCTGACATCTTAGCCACTGGTTTGCAAATTAGCATGACTAGAGCTTTCCTTGCTGTCAATGTTCTGCACCATAATCGATTTATCTTAAATCATCTTTTTTATTTCTCCTTTCAAGGCACGACAATCTTCAATACTGCGACCCTGAACATTAGAATTATATGCACATTGTACATTAGGATCAAAATTTCTTGAATGCGGGTCAGGAGTATACCCAAGGAGAGGAGTGATCATGCCCCGTTGTACCAATCTCTGAAATAATCTGGCATATGACTCTCCGATTGGTGTGAAACTATCCCTTGACTTTTATCTCATTTCATTGTTTGGCTTAAATTGAAAACCAGGCCTAGAAGGGCTTCGGTATATATGTGGAGTTGGAGGATAACTCGACAGAGTTGGCGCGCACCAGTGTGGGTAAGATAGGGATTGAATATATGGTTGCACATTATACAATTGATATGGAGATGGGGGAATGGAATATAATGGATTTTGGGAAAGATTCTGTGGAGCTTGGGCATAAACTTGGGTTTGAGCCTGTGGGTAACGATGGTATGGTCCTATTGCTCGTGCCTGTAGTCCAACTACAATGGCAGATGCATCTTCCTCATTCTTCTTTCCTCCAACACTTTCCAAACCTTTTTGAATTGCTTGAGTAGTCGCTTTCAATGTTGCAAAACTCACAATACGAACGGTCTTAATTCCATCTTCTATTATCTTCCCTATTTTGAGGACCTCAATAAATGGCTTGCCTAATGTAGGTAACAAGTCTTGATAATATGTTTCATCCTGCGCTTGAATAAATGCCTCCACTATCTTACTTTCTTTCATTGGCAGTTTTACCCTAGCAGCTTGTTCGCGCCATCTAATTGCATACTCTCTAAAAGTTTCAGTACTCTTTTTCTTCATATTAGTTAAGGATTTCTCATCAGGAATCAACTCCATATTATATCAAAATTATTATACGAATTCATTATCCAAGTCGTCCTAGCTATTCCACTTGTCGATGTCTTGGTTAACAAACTATTCTGAAGCTAGACCTGAAAGACTCTCACCGAAATATGCCATGAGTAATTCTTCCTCCCCTCCAGCGCCCCTTAGCTAGTTGCAATAGCATCTCAAATGTGCTAAGGAATGCCATGTCCATCATACTTCTCAAACTTCGGCATTTTAAAACCAAGAGAAAGATATACACCTGGAAACATGCACAGATCTTTATATGAGACACTTTATACCCCCCAAGTCCTTGCAAGTTTTTCATAGTCAGTTCCAAACTTCTCAATTTTCTGGCTATTTTCTCTTGTTCTTTTGTCATAACAGGCTTCTCAATGTTAGGAGAAAATTCAGGCAGTTGAGGACAGTCGTAAGGACCAGTTAACTTAAATGTGGGCTCGAGAGCATAATGCTGATCACTAAAAATATTCAATATAGGGCCGCTTATAGAGTGAGGAATCACAACCGTTGGATTGACATTAAAAGCAGGAGCTTCAGACGGGAGTGGGGCTACAAAAACATGAATAGCAGGCAGAGCCGAGCATGTGGTAATTTTGTATTGAGGAGTGAGGAAATGAATATTGGAAGTGTTTAGATATTGTTGCCCGGGAGTAGGTCCTAATGCATGTTGTGGCATGTCGACTAAAATAGGGAATTGTGCATGTGACACTGAAGGAAAACTAGAAAGATGTTCCAGATTAGCAGCGGGAAATGGAGGAGGTGGAAACCCATTAGCCCAAGCTCGATGCATTTCCATCATTTGCTACCTTAATTTTCGAATCTGTTCATTAGCTCCTACATTCTCAATTTTCGAACTCCCTATCTGATTAGTGACAACAAACTCGGTATCCTTGTTGACCATAATTTTCTCTGTGACTTGGAGCAATATGGAGGACCAGCCAAAATGCCACAAACTAACCAGCTTAAACTAACAGGACAAGAGATAGCAAATGCGTTAGAGTTCAACAGTTTTTCAAAACCTCTTTTTAAAAAAAAAAAAAAATACCGAACCCAAGAAGGGCGCCTAAGAGAATCAAGTGTGCGTAGTTCGTGAAGTCTTGCCAAAATGGCCAATTAAACTCTTTTTCTATTCTTTTCTTGAAACTTCAAAGAGAAAAAAAAATAACAAATTGTCAAAAGAATTGACAAAAATCTTTTTGTATTTTTCAAGTTTAAATCCTTATACAAAATGAAATCTATAATTACTAAAGAAAATCTTTTTGGGCTTTCAATTTTGAGTTTCATACAAAAAGAAATTTAAACCTATTAAAGGAAATTTTTTTTGTAGTTTTCTTTTAAAGATGTATATGAAACATCAACTCTAAATAAAGAGTGAGGAAAATCTTTTGAATTTTTTAGATTCCTGTACAAAATGAAATCTATGATTACCGAAGAAAATATTTTTGGATTTTCGATTTTGAATTTCATACGAAAATGAAACTTGAACCTATTAAAAGAAAATATTTTTTTGTTGTTTTCTTTTAAAGATGTACATGAAACACCTACTCTAAATGAAGAGTGAAGAAAATCTTTTTTTTGAATTTTTCAAATAAGATCCCCGAATCAACAATAGGCTGCCTACGCATCTCACTCCCGAGAGAGGAGAATGAGGGGTGCGTAGTTCGTCTAGATTGGACAATTAAGGATTAAAACGAACTAAGACTTGACCTGAGAGACGGGATTACAGATGGAAGATAAAAATAAAATATTTTTGGGTTTTTAATAGACACTTCACATACAAATGACACCAATAACTATGAAAATAAAATCTTTTTGGTATTTTCATTTTATGAAATGTACAAAACTTTTATCATTTTTTGACTTTTCTGTTATAAAAACCTTCTAATTAAAAGAATTTTTTTTTTGAAGTTTTCGAATCATGAATGCATGGCAAAGGAATAGAAGGAAAATCTTTTTGATGTTTTTGAGATAATGAGTGCGAAAGGTGAAAAATCTTCTTGAATTTTTGGATTGTGAAATGAAAAAAGCCATAAAGAACTCTAAAAACTACTAAACTCTTTTTTCTCTTCAACTCACTTTCTTTTTTTTTTCAAATTTTCATTGCCTACCCACTTCACTTCCACCACATGCTTTCCCCAAATTAATCCGTCAAATGAGCACGTTACTCTCAAAGATGCAATATTTAGCACGTAAGGATGCACATAAGCAAGACCTAAAAGCCGACCTATGTTGGGGTTCACTAACAAGGCTGTTCAGGGGAGCGTATGATCGATAGTGGCTGCTTTGCTTTCTACCTACTCCATACCAGCCGATGGTTCCCCCTCCTAAAATAAGGGTGACTCAGCTATAGGTCGTGTACACAGCGTGTACTACAGAACTTGTTGCAGAAAGAATGACTCGGGTTATGCACATGATGCCAGATATAAAGCGGTAACACCATTAACACATATATACGCACAAAAGCAAATCCATCATCACTGCACAACTTTTCCAACTCCACCATTTTTATCTTCTCCATAAAGCACAAAACACACTCCTCTCCACACAGACAGAGATTGCGAGATAGGTAGTAGGAGTAAATTGAAACGAAAAAAAATAAGAAAACAATACTATCATCGAACACCATGAATGCTACAACGTCATCACCGTAACCCATTATCACTACTCTCATTTTCAACCCCTAATTTCAACCTCACTAAACAAGCTAATAGATAAGCTTCACTACCCCGATAAAACCAACAACAACGACCTAACTCCAGCACAAAACTTTCTTCCGAATTGAACCTGCAAATCCCCAATTTTTATTTTTTTATTTGTTGAACAGTAAATCAATTTTTGTATTAAATAGATAGAAATTGTAATAAGAAAGAAAAAGTGTTGGAGTTAGAAATTAAAAGTGTTGGAGTTAGAAATTGATAGAAATTGTATTAAATTGATGGAAATTGTAATAGAGACAATTTTCATTTTAAACACTTTCTCCACAATTGAAAAAGAAAAAATTATGACGTATCTCAAATTTTAGTAAAGCCAACACATAATTTCTGTCAAAGAAGGAGAACAGGAGGGAGAAGAATGAAAAAGAGAAGAAGAAATGGAGAATGAAGAACAACAAAAAGAAAGAAATGGGGGAAGAGAGAGGAAGAAAAGGGGGGTCTTTTTATTTATTTATTTATTTTAATATTTAATAATTTTTATATATAAAAACGATGTGGAAGATGACATGGCAGGTGATGTGGAGCGAGTATGTTACACTCACCGAAAAAGTATTTAAAATGTTATTTTTTAGTGAGTTCAAAGGTTCAAATGACAAACATATAAGTAGGAGTATCCATATTACAAAACGAAAATAGTACAAGGGTCCACCGAATCATTTTGTCCCTTTTAAAACACTAAACCCAAATACTAGCTAAGAATATGAAAGGAAGGATAGGGCATGCATAGAGAAAAAAAAAAAACTAAAGTTGTTTATCCACCCGTAAAAGTTCAACCGAATGTTTTTTATACTTAAGTCATGAACTAGATCAAAATCATTCTCAATAAATCAATTTAAGGGAAGTAATTCCTGTTTTTTTTCATGGGTTTAGTAAGGGAAAATTTCAAAAATAGCAACTCTGTAGTCTTAATTATAACTTTTATAGCAACAGTTTCATAATTATGAAAAATAGCAAATTGTATTTGTATTTAAGTAAAATGTTGTTATATAAATACATATACAAATATATATGTATTACTCATAAATACATATGCACAACTAAAAAATACATATTTATCTATTACTATGAAGTGGGTAAAATATTGTTACCTTTGCTATAAGTTGCAACTTTGAAGAAGTGTTGCTATTTATTGTAATTATAATCTTAAGGATGTTAGTTTCTGTAATTTTTCCATTTAGTAATCCGGCCTATGTGAAAGCTAGAGTGAAAAAGTGTGTCTTCGTTAATTGACAAAGCGATTATCACAAGGTTTACATACATTAATTTGATTAGCCTATTGAAAAGTGGTGATTTTTTATCAATATAAAACGCCTTTTCTTCTTAATAGTGATTAAAAATTATTCTAAAAACCAGTCAAAACTCTAATCATCACCTCTCATGATTTTATTTTATTTTTATAAAAAAAAAAAAAGA
>NW_025865351.1:0-1460 GCF_002878395.1 Capsicum annuum
TTTTATTATTATTAGTTGCTATATTTTTTCATGTCGTGCTTTGTTTTAATATCTACTTTAATTTATTGTACTCAAATTGAGGATCGGAACCTCCCTATCTAACAGAAGTAGGGGTAATGTGTGCGTATATTTCACTTGTGGGATTTCACTATTATTATTTTTGTTGTTGTTGTTGTTTGATTCATTGATTTAGGCTTCCGTTAAAGATTCGATCTTGATGTTTATTTACTGATTTTGTGGTTGTCAGGCAATTCTTATGGTCCAGGTAGTACGACCGGCAGGGCGGAATATAGACATGAAAAATATGGGTTTTACGCACCTACTGGATCTGCAACTGAGAGTTTTCCCATAGAGTCGAGAGGTGGCAATGAAAAACATAATAATAATAAGCAAGGAAAAGCACATGGCATGTGTAGGCAATGGGTTTCAACCGAATCGATACAGTATACTGCCATTACTGGGCCTTTTCAAATGATAACAACTTCAGTTAGGGATAGCTGATTTCGGAAGTGTTGATTTCTACTGATGTGCTACAATTGTTCACTTCTTAGAGTCATTCCATGACTGGAAATATAGACGTGATGAAAATCAATTGTACATATTTGTTGCTGATACGGTTCCTAGATGGCTAACTGCAGCTTAACATGTAGATTTTCACACACTGGCAACAACTGATAAGTTTGGGAATATCTACTTTGTGAGATTACCTCAGGACGTCTCAGATGAGATTTAAGTAATGGAACGATAAAATGGGAGCAGGGGAAGGGGGAGCTTAATGGAGCCCCAAACAAGG
The DNA here is from genome assembly GCF_002878395.1 of Capsicum annuum. Taxonomy (NCBI): domain Eukaryota; kingdom Viridiplantae; phylum Streptophyta; class Magnoliopsida; order Solanales; family Solanaceae; genus Capsicum; species Capsicum annuum. Next base: position 794 of record NW_025865351.1, read on the forward strand.
TTGAATGAATAGTGGGATTTCATGTTGGTGATGTGGTCTCTTGCCTGCAAAGGGCATCACTTATTCTAGGAGGGGCCGAATGTATAATCTACAAGACTATGATGGGTCGCGTCGGGGAAATGTTTCCATTTACATCGAGGGATGATGTTGAATTCTTCACTCATTTAAAGATGCATTTAAGGCAAGAGTTTCCACCTTTTATGTGGAAGGGATCACATGGCCTACAGATCTGCCTACTTGTCAGTTAAGGTAGGCATGTACTTGCTCAATCAGCTATTTCCTTTAATGTTCCAAATTCAAATGTGCAAAATTCTCTTTACCTACTTCGTTTGATATCCTGGTTAGTGCAGACATGTACTGGTATGGTAGATGAATGTCGTTCAATTTCCTTGGGTATTTGATGTTGATGCTGAAGTATAACTGGGTTGTCTTTAGCTACTTTACAAAACTTGGTTGGTAGGAACTCAACGTGATGTGGCCTATATCACCATTAAAATTTTTTATACATTTATTTCATCATGACTAGATTATCAAATGACCTGAATGATAGTTCCATGATAAATTTGATTAATACGAGAATGCATCATTTCAATAATAACATCTATGCAGCTGAAGAAGCAAACCTTGGATACATGTGAAGTTGGCGACTTGTCGTAGAATAGAGCGA
>NW_025865352.1:0-2844 GCF_002878395.1 Capsicum annuum
TCGATATAATTAAAAAGTAAAGTTAAGAGATGGACCTTTGAAGAACCAATTTTATTGATAATAAAGTTAAGAAAGCCCAAACTATAGAATTCAGAATTGAACCTCAATAGCGATGAAATCCAACTCGATAGCAAGAAATTGAAACCCCAAACTGCTTATGATGAATCAATCGAGACAAACAGAACCTAAATCCCCAAAATCCATACGAAGACCGATGAACTAAGAGTGAAATCACAATAGAACACAAACTCATATGCGACAATGTTTTGAAATTGATTAAAAAACAAAATGGAATTCAACGAATTTTTGTCCCTAGTTCATGTTTTCCAGCTAGATCTACCTAGAAATCAAAGAAAAATAGAGATAATTTAGGGATTTCAGACTGGGCTTGTTGAATGGATGGTTGGATACCGATAGCGCTGATTTCGATGAGATTTTGTCAAAAATCTAAAGAGAAATGGTCAAACGATGGATGAAAAACTAATTTTGGCGATCCAAGTCGTAAGAACTATGACCAAAGACCGAAAACCCTCACCCTCTCTCTCAATTTTGACCTTCTCTACCTGATTTCCTCACTCTCTCTTTCCATTATTCTCTCTCTCTGCTTGTGATCCTTACTCTCTCGATCTCACTATTCCCCTTTCAATTCACCTCATGTCTCACTATTTTTTACCATTTGTGTGTTATTTGGGTATGGGTATGTGTGTATGTGGCTGTGCTTGAGAGTGGAATTGTGAGTTGGTGCCTGGTTTTTTGTGTATTATCGATCCAAGAAGATAAAAAGAAAAAATGGGTGATCCTTCCTGATAGTCTTTGGTGAGAGTATATGTTTAAACTTCGTAGAAACATTAATACACTGACGAACCTCATTTTTAATCCATGTTGCAAAGGATGCATACACTTGATTTTTGTGGAATTGAGTCTAAAATGAATTGAACATCCAACATAGGAAACACAATTAGTTTGTTTAAGGAAATGAGCAAACAAACAAGATATGTTAAAATTTGAATCTCTTTACTTCAGAAAGGGCTCAATTTCCGGGTAATCAGTAAGACATACAAAGTTGTTGATTTGTGCTCCGTGGGATTGACCCGGCGAGATATGCTCTTTTTAGCCTTACAACCAGATTGATTGAAAATTTATATCGGTTACAAATGAGGCTCATTCACATCGTCCTGATGACTATTCTGGCGGTTTATTGAACAAACAAATTCATCACGAAAGTAGCATGAATAAAATTGAGAAGTTTCTCTTGCAAGAGATGCCTCAACTATAGAGCCTTCCACCTTATGTTTGTTTTTGCGACCTCTTTTCAATTTTCGAATTGCCCTATATAATAGTGTCAAGCTTAGATGTTTACTATATTTTAAAAAAATAAGTATGCATTTAAATATGTTGCAAATGATTACCGTTCAAATAGATACATCCACCTAGTTTGAGCTGGACCACCTAGCCGAGCTTCGTGCACAAAGTGAATGGGAAGATGTTACATCATATCGAAGAACGCTGGTGGGAAATTTTCTCCAGCTTGTTGGTGATAACAACAATATTAATTTCCATTCGTGCTAGATTTTCTTCTTTTAATGTGGTCGCACATAAGTCTTTAAAGAACAAACTGATCTCTGCTATTGGTTTCCATATGTTTTCAGGTAAACCAATAAATTAATTGAAAGTAACTGTTCCATGAGAACATTACAATCACGGCTTTTTATTCCATGTAAGATTTCTTATGTCATATCAACCCTCTTTCCCAAATTTGAGGCATAACTATCGGGCATCTTCAAACTTTGAACCCACTCACATATTTGCTGCTTTTGTATCAACTTGAATGTAAAACTAGCCTTGGGCTTAAGAACATTGCCGTTGGGCCCCTTCTATAAGTGTAATTCTCTGCGGTTGCAATATTCTGGTAAGTCAAGTCTGGCTTTAGGATTATCTTCTGTTTCGCCGGTGACATCCATAACTGAGTTGAACAAGTTTTCAAAGTAGTTCTTCTTAGTATGCATGACATCAACATTATTTCTAAGTAAATTATCTGGCCAATATTCTATCTTCCAAAATATACTTTGCTTAATCCAGTTATGTGAAAAGCCATATTCATCAAGCCTGTACAATCGTTCCTCGTTGGCTTTATAACCAGACAACATTGGAGGTTGATCATCATGTTCCCTTCTATTCCTTCTAAAGGCATTCTTGAGTCTCCTAAAATCATAATCAGGAGGCAAGAAACAACGATGACAATCAAACCATGAATTTTTCCTGCCATTTCTCAATGTGAAAGATTTTTTTTCCATGCAGTATAGACAAGCCAGCTTTCCAGCAGTCATCCACCCCGACAACATTCCATAAGATGGAAAATTATTAACAGTCCATATTCGATATGCACGTATATTTAAATATATGTTTAAGAGAGATGTCCTAAGTTTTAACCCCACCATGCCATAAAATTTGAAGTTCATCTATCAAAGGTTGCAAGTACATATCTATTCAGCTTTTTAGATTACGCGGGCCAGTAATAACACAATTCAGAAATATATAGGGACTAGTCATCAAAATTTTAGGAGGAAGATTATAAGGAGTGATAAATACAGGCCAACACAAATATGGCACACCACCAACTAAAAAAGGAGAGAACCCATCCGCACATAATCCCAATCAAATGTTTCGTGGCTCAGCTGTAAAATTTGGATAAGTTGCATTAAAATACTTCCAAGCCTCTCCATCAGATGGATGGCACATAACACCAGGGGGCCTTTTATTTTCACTACGCCATCTTATATGAGGAGCTGATCTGTTAGAAGCATACAACCTCTTCAACCTTGGTATAAGAGGTAAATTATGTAT
>NW_025865353.1:0-1626 GCF_002878395.1 Capsicum annuum
GATATGCAGTACAATCTTATATTATAAGTGGGGTCTGGGAAGAATAGCATGTATACAAATATTATCCCTACTTTGTGATGGTAGAGAGACTGATTCCGATAGACCCTCAAGTCGAACAGAGATGCAAAAAAAAAAGTTGTAATAACAGACAGTAACATGAACAAGATAATAAGATAAACGAAGCCAAAAGTATAAGGACCTAAAAAATAATAGTAGTAGTAGTACTTCTAGTATGGAAAAGAAATATGCTTGACAACCTACAAACCCTATACTCTAAATACTTAGACCTTCACCGTCCTATCAGCGGTCATGTTCTCAGGTCATATCCCCGAATCTAAATGTTCGAGGAAAAACTGCATAAAATTGACTCGACGAAAGCATTTCCATAGGAGTTTCATATTTTCGATGATGTTTCGAGAGACATTGACATAAGCATTCAATATCCCCTGAACTATCGTCAGAGTTGCTATGACATACTCTAAATTTACAGGGGTCCTATTATCCCTCTGAACTCAATTTTATCGTATTTTTGTCACCCTTTGTGCTGATATGACACCTTTATTATATAAAATGGAGCCCACATCAAAGGTGCCACGTCAGCTAAAAAGGTTGACAAAATACGCTAAAATTTAATTCAGGAAGTAATAGGACCACTGTAAAATTGGAGTATATCGTTGCAACTTTGGTCATAATTCAGGAAGTACTAGATGTTTTTCTCGAAAATGTTAATTAAACTTGACTTTTTTTAGTATTGTATGTAACTTTCAGAGCGGGGCAAATAACCTACTACGACAAATCAAATTACGCGATATTTTTAAAATTATTTATACTGTCAGTGCATATAACGTAAATCTAAAAGGAAGAAGATGTTTGTGGACATACTTGTATGTATATCTACTAACATGAGCAAAGAACCAATCTGTTTGATAGTTGCTTGATCCAATAGTGTATACTAAATCACCATTAGTGTATATTTCTGTATAACAATCCCATAATCCATATTGCCTAAACCTGAAAAAGAAAAATCAATCAATAATTTCATGTATGGTCCCTTAACTTTTATTTCATCACATTGCGTGATTAAACTATTTTTCCTAACAAAAATAGTCATTCAAATTTGCGTAAGTATGTATAACATAAAGTCGCTAAATTTTTTCGTAACAAAAATAGTGATTCAACTTTGCTTAAGGTTTACTCGTATTAACTTAGTATGACACTTAAACAAAATCGTATGACATTTTTATTACAAAGAAAAAATATAGTGACTTTCAAGATGCTTATGTTAAAGTGATCAGTGATTTATTGTTACAATAACATATTCAGTGTATTTCAAGAAAGCAGGACCTGGGAAGGGTAAGTGCAGTGCATATCACTAATATCCCCGCCCCTTCGAAGAGTGATTTATTTGTTACAACAATGTATCCAGTGTATTCCTACAAAGTAGGATCTGGAGGAGGGTAAGTGTATACAGTCCATACCGCTACCTCGAATGAGGTAGAGAGGTTGTTTCCGATAAACCCTCAACTCAAGAAGACTGATTTATTCATTACGAAAAATAATATAGCAACTTTAATACAATAAAATGAAAATTGAGTTAACATCTATGAATAAACTGAGAAATAATTT
>NW_025865354.1:0-1359 GCF_002878395.1 Capsicum annuum
CAATCATTTTACGAGTTGCTAATGTTGTATGACAACACTTGTAACACAGACACCGTATTTCACACTCTTCTTCTTTTTCCCGAAAAGCATAATTCACAAACTTTTTCGCCCCATCTAAGTAGATTTTGTCAGTTCGACTATAAAGAAAAAGTTGCATCCATTGCTTACTAGGTGCCATAACCTTGGAGAATACATAAAACTTAGATTAAGAAGAAATAAATGATAAGAAAAATAATATATTCACATAACATGTTACCATCACATTATTATATCTTACTATATCAGGTATTTCAACTTTAAAGATAACACAATCTCCTCCTTAGAATAGAATTATATTATTTTTGTAAAACTTATAGACATTTTTTGAAAATGTCGATTTACTATCCAAACAAGCATATATTCATCACAGACCAAAAAAATTTAAACATCTAAGATAAATTCGCTAGTGTAACAACAATAAGAGTGACAAAAATACAAATCTGTATGAAAGACAAGAATAGAGTGAGAAAGTGATGTTTGATGATAAATTTATTGACTCCCATAATGGATCTGAAAATAAAATCAGTCACTGAACATTTTTCAAGTAACTAGTGCTAAAAAAACAAAATTTTTATATATTGGATCCAGATAGGTTTGAACGCAGTGACATGAAGTCAAGAACAATGAGGATTCATATAGCCAACCCCAAGTAGTTTAAGATTGAGTAGTAGTTGTTGCCTAAAAGCTATATCTAAATTTTCATTATAAAGGATAAAAAGAATAAAATAGGGTTTTTCCTTTCCCTTTTCTCTTTCTTCTTTCTTTATGAAGTAAGAAGAACAATACAACGAGATCTCTAACTTGGAAGCAGAATGAAAAGATTCTACGAAATTTTATTACTTGAAATCTGTAGAAGATCAAAAAGTAGCAATATAGCACCGAACAAAATGCAAGCAAGTAATTAAAATAATTCAAGAGAAAGAATGAGACTACAACATTGGGATAGGTACAGTTTGTTTCATTACACCAAATTCCTACAAAAGATGTTACCATTTGTTTCATGGATGGAAGTTTGCAGCTTTGTTATTTAACTTAGTTGGAGATATTATAGTCACTTGTTTAGATTTCACAATAGAAGATGAGGTTATGGTTTGCCATTAGAATGATGTTCCATGGACATTTATTGAGGGGCTATTTTTGTTGTAGATCAATACATTGACAATGTTGGTCTTCATGAAGTTATTATTCAGGTTTCGATTATCGGTAAGTTTGGCAATGTATTTCTAAATAGTTCCATATACTGCACTATTTCTACTAGCAAGTTACCAGTAATATTGTTCTTCATGAAGTTCATTATTTAGGTTTCGATTATCGGTAAGT
>NW_025865355.1:0-1212 GCF_002878395.1 Capsicum annuum
TAAAGTCTCAATCATCATCATAATTTGTAAAACAATGCATGCTAAATGTAGATAACTCACATAAGCTGGAATATCTGAAAGTTGAGAATCATAATAATGAGTAGTAAATCGTACTTTATAAATCTAGTGAGCCATAATATTTAGTTCTAAAAGTTGTACTAGTGTTCTATCCATAAATTATGTCGTCTAAGTGTAGAAAGGACTCACTTTTATATTTGCAATCTGAAAGATGAAGTCTATAGCTAATGTCTTTCTGTAAAGCAATATCTGAGTAAAATTGTAAGCCTTTACACTTAGTTTCTTAAAGTTGTTCTGTTATTCTTTACTCCTTTCTATAAGTTGTAGTAAAATTCACTCAAAATCAATTTATTTACTTAAACTATTAGGGAGGTTCTTCTAACCGACATAAACTATGTGAGCTATCATGGAGTTCAACGTCTAGTTCCCTTAAGGGAAAACCTCACATTGGGGAGAGTGTCATACTTTTGCCAAGGAGTATAACCTAATCTAAGTGATCACATCTTTATTTGTCATCCATATAGAAATGGGAATAATCTGATAATCTAAACCTACAGTTGCTCATAGTTCTGGGGCATGAGAACATACCCAACTCGACGCTAAATACTACTCTCTTTTAATTTGTATGCTCATTCTATTGGAAATCCACTTTAAAATCTAATATAATGATTTATTATGAAAACCAACTATATAATTGATAAGTTAAAATGTCATCTGAAACTGTAAAATAGATTTCATATCTAAGCTGAGATCAAAAGATCAAATTTTTATCAAAAATCTGAAAATAATCTAGTCATAGGGTGTTTATAGCATAATCAATCTTGAAATAGAAATATCTAATTAAGGCTTGATGACCCATGCATCAAATTCATGTTAAAACATCATAATGTTCATGCTTGATAATGTAAATATTTATAGTTCAACTCAAAATCTAGAATTTACTGCAATACGTATGAAAATATGAAAATAGACATGCAATTCAACTTCTAAATCACTTGAAATCTCATAATCTTGTAAAAAACAATAATGGGTATGAACCCTAATTTTAAACTCATGTATATTCATACAAAATTATGTAAATTTGTAATTAAAAATAAGTTGTGGGAACAACGATGAAAGAATATCTTTGTTCATAAACCCCACATACCCTAATTTATAAAATTAATGAGAGCACTTGATTTTGGATTACTATTT
>NW_025865356.1:0-1520 GCF_002878395.1 Capsicum annuum
CCTTGGTCAAGGTGTTGTGGCGAAACCAATCTGTTGAGGGTGGAACTAGGAAAGCTGATGCGGATATGCGATCCAAGTACCCGCACCTATTTTTTGCGAACTCCGATCAAGCCGAAGGTACCAATCTTTCCTAAATCATGCACTTTTGATAAAAGTTGCAGTAGTTCAGCTGTCATTTATTATGTGTTCAGCTGTAGTTTCTTGAATTTATGCATTCTATGTTGCATTCAGAGTGAGAAACGATGTAGTGATGAGTCTAACGAATGGTTTTAGCTGTATGCTCTATCCCCTATCTAATCTTGGCATGTCTAGCATCATTCAAGGACGAATGTTTCCAAGGGGGGGATGATGTAATACCCCAGGAAATTTTTCATTGAAATTTTATGCGTAAACGTGTTGGGTTCTATCTTCCAGAATCAATTATAAATTTTTCGTGTGGAATGTCTTAGATTATGACCCACCATTGTGTAGAGTATTGAATAAGATTTCCAACGATATATGGATCATCCAAAACAGACACCCGAGCGATGAGTTATGAACATTCCGATCAAACCGTGAATAGTAGTGAACAGTAAAACGTGCAGGAAAAAGTACTGAGGCCTAATGTATTTTTCCTCCAACTTTATACAATCAGAACTTCATGTACATAATGATCTGGGTGATCTACTATATATCAACGGAAAGATCTGCGAGTCCTCTTTCCAATGAAATTGGTTTCATCCAATTTGTCTATCGAAGCAAAAAGTTAAGATCGATCTACTTCAACCTATCAAAAGTGAATTTTTGGGTCAACTTCAAACAATCATAAATCCTCGTACACAATGATCTGCGTGAGATACTATATATCATAGGAAAGATATGAGAGTCCTCTTTTTAATGAAATTGGTTTCATCCAATTTGGATATTAGAGTAAAATGTTATGGTTGATCTACTTCATACTATCAAAATAGTCCACCAAAGGACAGATTCAAGAATTATTTGATTTTTAGGGGTGTTTTGGTCATTCCCCCTCACCCAAAATCCATCCAAACCCTATATTAAAGCCTATTAGAAGCATTATATGTTATATTTCAGCAAATTCCCTCAAAAAGAAAACCCTAAACTCCTACATCCAACTTCAAGAACCTCCCAAGTTAACCATGAATTCTACAAATTTATTCAAGATTTCAAGCTCCTAGTTCAAGAACGCCAAGAACCATCATTCAAAGGCACGGTTAACATCTCAAAAATGAGTATCGATCTAAAGTTCATCATTCAATGTATGTGGGGTTTTTCAACTAGAATTCTCTTTCATTCTTGTGCCCAAAAGTAATTTTCTTTACAAAGGCATGATTTTTATTTGATTTTTACGAATTTGAAGCATGAACCCATATCTTAAGATTATTATTATGAAATCTTGATGTTTATGATTTTAAAAGATGAATTTACGTGTGTGGAGATATAAAGCATGAATCTTGAACGATATTTATCATGATTTTGATATTTGGGTTGTGAATCCCCATTGGAAATTGTGTTTTTTT
>NW_025865357.1:0-1567 GCF_002878395.1 Capsicum annuum
TTGGTGATGTAATTGGAGGGTTTTGGAAGACCATTTGACAGATGTGCTCTTCATGTGCTGTATTTTTCATATAGCCCCTCTTTTCTCTTTCTTAATAGTCTTTGGCTTAACCTTTTGGGTCTTTTTACACTTCCGTTTTTCTTTTGCCCTTTGGTGATTTCTCTTGGATTTTTAAGACTTAAAAAACTTATTTGACTATAACAAAGAAGATTTTTGGTCAAAAAAAATATTTGGTACTCCTTATGCGCACACACACACTACACAATCCACCCATTTACTTGTGTCCATTAAAGGTAGAAATTTACACTTCCGTTTTCTCTAGTGATTTCTTTTGGGTTTTTAAGACTTATAAAACATATTTAACTATAACAAAGAACATTTTTTGTTAAAGAAAAATATTTGGTACCCCTAATCAAGAAACCTCACTCTCTCACACGCACACTGCACATCTATGCTTAAATAATCAACCCCATTTTCTTAATTTCTCCCATTTAAAATTTCAATTGCACTATCCCACCCAAAATATGAAAAAGTAGGGAGTTTCAAGAACAACATGGCCATAAAGTGAAGAATATAAGTACTCAGTTATGCTTTTACACCCAAAACATAATAAGCCAGAATGGTACCCTCCGAAGCAAATTCCTTTAAATGAAACACAATTTAAGAGGGCAAACCTGAAAAATTACAAAGTTAAGACAACCTTGGTCCTACTCACACACTTTTAAAATTATACGAAACAGGACAAAAATTTAATTTTGCCATGAAATGTTGGTGATGTAGTTGGTGGGTTTTGAAAAAATCTTTGACAGATGTGCTCTTCCTGTGTTGCATGTGTTACATTTTTCATATTATCCCTCTTTTCTCTTTCTTACTGGCCCTTTGTATACTTGTACTAGCGGAACTTATTGGGTCTTTTTGTACTTCAGTTTTCCCTTTGCCCTCTAGTTATTTCTTTTGGGGTTTTAAGACTTATAAAAGCATATTTAACTATAACAAAGAAGATTTTTGGTTAAAAAATAATATTTGGTACCCCTAATCAAGAAACCTAACTCTTTCACATGCACATTGCACCACAATGTTGAAACAACCAACACCATTTTCCTAGTTTCCCCATTTAAAATTTCATTCGCATTTTCGCCCAAAATATAAAAAAGTAAGAAACCTAAAGAATTCATGGCAAAAAAATGAGGAATATAAGTACTCAGTTGTGTTTTTACAGCCAAATGGCCAAAACACACGAAGCTAGAATGGTACCCTTTGAAGCAAATTCCATTAATTGAAACTCAATTTAAGAGGGCAAACCTGAAAATTTACACAGTTACGACAACCTCGATCCTACTCACACACTTTGAAAACTTTTACTTAACGGGACAAAAAGTTAATTTGGATCAGAAACGTTGGTGATGTAATTGGTGGGTTTTGGAAGACTATTTGACAGATGTGCTCTTTATGTGTTGCATATATCATATAGCCCTTCTTTTCTCTTTCTTACTGGTTTTTGGCTTAACCTTTTGGGTCTTTTTACACTTCCGTTTTCCTTTTGCCCTTTGGTGATTTCTCTTGGGTT
>NW_025865358.1:0-2666 GCF_002878395.1 Capsicum annuum
GCTGAAAGTTTTCTCTCGATATGGAGGACTTGCATTTTCTTACGCTTACGTTGATTCACTTTATCTCCGTCGTCGTTGCTTCCCAATGGCACTATGTGTGGAATCACTTTCGAGGGCCATTGGGAATCAGAATTCAGTTACACCATCAGGCACATAATTTCGTAAATCCCTATGGTTGAAGATCTCTTGAATGAACTAGGAGGTTCCAAGATCTTCTCTAAAATTGACTTTAAGGTTGGGATATCATCAACTAAGAATAGCAAAAGATGACGTACCTAAAATAGCTTTTAGAACCAATTCTGGATACTTTGAATATTTGGTAATGCCTTTTGGTTTATCAAATTCTCCTGCTACATTCCCAGGGTTGATAAACTCCGTATTTCAGAAGTTTTTTCAATGTTTGTGATGATGGATATCTTAGACAATTGTGCTGCATAGTAGTATTTTACTCTTGATTTTCAATGTTTGCGATGATGGCTATCTTAGACAATTGTGCTGAATCACCAAACGTCATGATCATAACATTAACATCAACAAAAGGGCAATAAAGCATAGTCACATCACACATAATCACAACCAAATCAACAAATCAAAATATGTAAAAGAAAAGTGGGTTAAAGAGATGTACCTTTCGAAGTCAACTTTCGTTGATAATAATGAGTTAAAAAAGACCCGAATTCAAAAACCCGAATAGGAAAGATCAACAATGATGAGAACCCAACTCAGTATCGATAAACAGCTACCTGAAGCTAACCAAAAATAAGCCGACCAAGCCTAGAAATAGAAATCTCATCCGAAGCAACCCTACAGTACGCCAAAAAAAATTTATCGAGACGAGTAACCTAACACTGGTTCGATCAGTGACACTTGAACCCAAATAGATAACAACAAATTTCAAAAACTCCAATGTTTTTTTCCAACCAGATCCACTTAGAAGTCAAGGAGATGAAGGGATTTTAGATCTCTAAGATCAGCTCGACCGAAATAACAAGCTGAGAATGGATTCTGGCGATGATTTCACCGAAAAAAATCTTAAAGGATGACCGGATTTCACTCTGATTTTACTGGTTCACACCGAAAATCGCAAGCTTCCTCCAATTTTTATTCCATCCTCACCGTGTGCGTGTGTGTTTATGGTGGGTGTGGTGACAGTAACGATTTTGGGGTGAGAAGATGAGAGAGGAGAGTGTCCGTTCTCTATTCTTTTGCTTATTTTCGAGAAAAAGAGACAAAGATGGTGAACCTCCTCCCCCTTGTTACTGTGAGTGTGTTTCCTATATATTCCATTCAAGAATGAACCTTCCCCAATAATCACGTGGGCCCCCTCCTTTGTTTTTTTGTTCCTTTTGTGAATTCCTTTCCTTTTTGTCCATTCTGTTATGGAAAAGGATGAGGAAAACGTGAGTAGGTGAGGGGTGAAAACACGTGGCAAGGTAGGGGGTAGGGGTAGGTAGGGTGAGGTAGTGAGGTGTCCTCATTTGATAGAGAGGGTTGTTAATTTTGTTATTAAGAGAATATTGGGGATTAGGTTTGTTAGGGGTTTGTTATTTTTGTCATTTTGTGAAAAAGAATTATAGAATGGGTGAGGGTACGTGGTAAGGTGAGATAACAAAAATGAATAAAATAAAGCTTCGGGAGGGACAAAATTAGGTGTCTATAGCAGCAAATTCGGTGTTCTATGAGAGAACTAAACACATAGAAATTGACTGTCATTTTATTCGACAGAAAATTCAAGTAAAGCTGATCAAGACAGTACATGTTGGTTCAAGAGATCAATTAGCAGATGTGTTGACTAAAGGATTGACAAGATGTCAACATGAATACCTAGTGAACAAGCTTGGTATGTTGAACATTTTCATACCTACCAGCTTGAGGGGGAGTGATGAAATAGGCATAACATGAGAAAACCTGCAGAAGGCCATTGGAATCAATATCAACTCAATCAGAACTCACTACATTTCAACTAAAGATCAACTTGTAGACATGCTGACAAAAGGACTGACAAGAGCTCAACAAGTCCATCTCAATACCAAGCTACGAATCTGTGACATTTTTTCACCTTCCTAGCTTGAGGGGGAGTGTTGAAGATATAGAGAAGGTGAAGGACTCAAAAGAAAACAGAGAAGACTTGTTTCCATTTTCAGTTGTAACTGTTTTGAGAATTAGTTACAGAGGAGCCTAACGGCTAGATCAGTTAGTTAGACAGCTCACAATCTAGTCTATATATAGGAAAATGTACATGATAACTAATCAATCAATACAAGCTTATTCTCTCATCTCTAATCTTCTCTCTCTCTCAGCTTCTTCTTTTCTCTTCTCTCTTCACAGAATACTTGCATCTTCCATTTCTAACTCTGAAAGAAGCTTATTGCTGTCTTGCTTAGTTACAAAACATTGTCTTTTCCTTCTCTGATATGTGAAAAAGGCATCACCCTCCAACCCGCCTACGCACACACACAAAAAAAGATGAAGAAGATGCTGGAGATTTCCTACAAATAAAGAAGTTGATAATCACCAGTTCACATAGGAATTTAATGTGCTCTAAAAATAAGCTGAAAAAAGGGGGAGGGGGTGCTTGAAATGTGGAAGAAGGTGGCCTCATTTCCTTCCGTACAAGATAAAAAACTAATTTAGGTTAGGCAGAAGACTGCACAAACCTGCCTTGC
>NW_025865359.1:0-2529 GCF_002878395.1 Capsicum annuum
GTTATCCTATTTTGCTGTTTGTTTTTATATTTTTTGCTTGGTATACTTTTGTTTGTCATGAAGCAGGGGTCTATCGGAAACAACCTCTCTACTTCATTGAGGTAGTGGTATGGACTGCATATGCTTTATCCTCCCTAGATTTCACTTTGTGATAACACACTGGGTATATTGTTGTTGTATTCATTTTATCTAATTATTATTTCAGTAAGTTATCCATTATGATAAATTCATATAAATTTTTTTTTCAATGTCCTTTTTTCCTTAAAAGGAAAGGAATCATTTCATCTCCATTGTTCACATGTCATACATGTCCTTATTTGTTTTTGGCTTAGTACTGTAGACACGTAATTTTGTCCCCCTTAAAAGTTCGATTTTATTCATTTCTACCTTATCATATCATGTACCCTCACCTACGTGATTACATCCCACAAAAATACAAAAAAATAATTTCCAACAAAATCCCTAACAAACTTTTATTCTTTTAACACCCTAACAACCCTCTCCAATAAGAAAATGACAAATCACCACCTCCCTACCCCTACCTAACCCTACCCCACGTCACACCCCCCCTCTTTTTTTCCTTGTCCAAGAAGAAAGGACCCAGAAAAGAATAAATACAATATATATACACAGATACACAGATACAAAGGAGAAGGATTTTGTTTGAAGGAACAGTAAAAAAGATATAAAGGATCAGACCCTCTCACTCTCTCTCTCTCTCAACAGATCTCGCCGGCGCTGGCGCCGCCTTCTCTCACGGTCCACGATCTCTCCCTCTCTCTACCATCTCTCTCTCTTTTTTCTTTCTCTACCAAAAAGCAAAAGTTGTCGTCGGCCACCACCAAGCTGGTCATCGTGGCTGGTGCGCGACCCATCGCCGGCCTCCTCTCTTCGCTCTCCCATTTACAGCCGTGGCTTCAGCTGGCTGAACCATCAAGAACCGCAGCTAACGTCGTTACCCACTAGCCACTACTCCAGCCGCCGAACCGACCTCTCTCCGGCGATGGCAGAAGGCACTAGAAACAGTGAAGCCGGTGACCGATCAACGTCCACCGAAATCAGTCGGTGAGTTCGGTTTTCTGTTTGAAATCGTGTCGGTCACAGATGTCTTGAAGTCCGAGTGTTGGGGGTTCGTTTCCAAGGTTTCCGTTCCTATTTTAAATCTGTCCCGTTTGTATTTATCATATTGAGTTGGATTCTGGGTTGGACTGAGGTTCTCCGGTCAAGTATTTTGGTCTTCGGATTTGTTTATTATCGACAAGGATCATTTTCATCGAGGTCCATTTCTTCTACCGAATCTTTATTTTATCTTGACCTTTTTGTGATGTCGTGAGTGTGGATGATTTATTTGTTGCGTGTTTGGTTTGAATCTTCGTTGTTAGTGTTTGTTTGATGATTGTGACGTGGTGATATGTTTCGATATTATGTTGGAGAAATCGCGATTACCGTGGTTGATTTGATTGAGACTTATTTAATCATGCTGGTTGAAATAAATTTGGGGACGGGATCGAAAAATTGATAAAAGTAAATATTATGATATTTTTGATACATTGTTGATGTTGAATGCGGTATGTTGTCGAGCGGGTAGGCAAACAGTAAGCTCGGGTAGGCGAGTTTAGGATTGGTGTAATGTGGGAAGGATTGGAATATTTGTTGAATGATTTGTTTATCGTATTTGGAAAGTGTACTTATTTGACCGGGGAATGCCCCGAGGTAATTTGTATTTACTCACCGAGGAATGCCCCGAAGAATTTTGTACGCTAAGGATGCTCGTGATCAAGGCCCGAGGCATCGGGTAAAGCATGGTTTAGGACTAGTGTAGGTTGTTTCAGCATTTTTTTAATTTCGGGTTGTAATAATTGGACTGGACTTCACATTTTTTTATTTTGTTTGGTTATTGCTTGATTATTTTGCGTGCTTTTGTGTGGTTTATGCATTTGTAACGTCAATTTAGCCGATAAGCTCTTCCAACCAACCGTGGTTGAACCACGGGATCGAGGGGTGCCTAACATCTTCCCCCCGGTCAACAGAATTCCTTAGCCGGAATCTCTGTTTGCAAACCAGTTTAAGAGTCACATGGTTTCGAAAAGGATTCTCCAAAGGTGACTTGCCACATCGGATTATGCCAAGTGGCGACTCTGAATAAATAATCCTTTTTCGAAACAAATTTTCATTTCTTGTCACTTAAATAATAAAATCATTTCGGACTTAAAATATACATTTTTTTGGAGTACGTAAAAAAGGGGTGTGACAGCTTCTGGCGACTCTGCTGGGGATTGACAAGTTTTCAGAATTCGAGCTATTTTTGGAGTCGTATCGGCTTTATTTGGCATTACGAGTGTATAAGCTTATTTTGTGATTTTGTTTTGTGTTATTGTTTTCACTTTTGTGTGTTTTTCGTGCTCTTTGTTTATATTATTTATCCTATGTGTTACCGTTTTTATATCTGTCATCATGAGTCCACCCCCCGGCCTTCTTTCTGCAACAAGTTCATAGTACACGTGTTGTACACAACCTCTAGTTGAGTCA
>NW_025865360.1:0-3277 GCF_002878395.1 Capsicum annuum
AAGAAAACGAAAAATTAGAAAAAAAAAAGGGAAAATGATAAAAAAAAAAAAAGAAATAGAAGAGTCATATTAGGAAAAGGAATATTTATAATTCAATGCAGCATGAATTAAGGAATGTTACTTCCTTATTTAACTCTAACTGATGGTAGTTAAAATAGGAACTACTATTCAATTTGTATATGTATTTATATAACAACATTTTACTTAAATATAAAATACAACTTGCTATTTTTCGTAATTATGAAACTATTGCCATAAAAATTATAATTAAGACTTCAGAATTGCTATTTCTAAATTTTTTCCCAAAAATTACTAATTACAAGATGACATGCGACATTAAGAGATCAAAATAATTATAAGTTAAAAGAAGTGAAGAGAAAAAAACAACTCTAACTTTTTTAAAAAAGTAACATTATTTAAATAATTGAAATTTTAAAAAGTAGCTTTATTTAAATAATTGAAAAAGACAAATAAAATGAAAAAAATGTTCCCTTTTTTTTTTTTTTTTTTTTTTTTTTTTTTATTTTGTAGCATCACTCTTACATATTACTTTTACCTTTTTCTCGGCTCCTAACCCATAACCATAGATAGGAGGTAGCTATGCATTTGGCCTTTTTCATATACAAAACTTAAACACACATTATTATTTAACTTACTCAGACGATAGTTCCTAAATAACCTTTCATCAATAACCTACTATAAAAGTAGGTTACAAATTTATTTTTCTTACTGTTACGATCCAAAAATGAGGGCCATGATGACACTTATCGCGGCGTACCGTGACAAGTAAGCCTATCACCCAAACCGTTACAAAAAGAGGAAAAGATAGAAATATCCTAAGGTAAAGTTTCTAGAACGAAGCCGAACCATGTAAGTAATTATAACAATGTAGAAAGAACTTATCCAAAATACCAATCATGCCCAAAATCAGGTGTCAATAGTGTAAGAATTACTAATACAATTCAAGAGTCAAATACAGCGGAAAAATAACCACAAAGGAATAATAAATGTCTTCGAATACTAATAAAGATAAAACTATTATAGAAAGATAGAGCTGGTGAACTTTAGACGCATGAATGTCCAATCGCTACCTTGAAAGCTCCAACAATAGCCCGAGTCAATCAAGCTGAGACACACTCGAGCTAGGACCTATACCGAAAGAGCGCAGTATGCATGAGTACGATCCACTTGTACTCAAAAGGTATCATAGGCCGACCAAACAAAGCAGTAAATAAAGCATACAAAATATACAGTAAGGGCTCGTCACCTGCAATCAGAAAATGTCCCACAGCGGTATCCCACACCGCTTGTACTAACAGTTCTAATATATCTCACATATATTGTAATAGCACACCAAGATAGAACAAAGATACATATTGTATCACATATAAGAAGAACAAGGGGAACATGCATATACAATGTCATCAAATACAAGTAAAAGAAGATACGACAAATAGATGACAAGTTAATATGCCAATACAACACAACATAACTCAATAAAGTAAGTGCAATGTATATGATGATGATGATGAAGATACACGAGGTCGTGTCACAACCTCCGGGATCGTCGCACAATCCAAGTATACACCTACGGAGCTAAAGCTTTCCAACGTAGGACCCATGGGGGGTTCGTCAACCCGTATACAATCTATATATATCATATTTTCTTTCGAAAACATCCTCGAAAAGGTGTTATCAGGTGTTGCCAGTGTTTCTCAGATGTTACCACGGTGGTACCAATATTTCATGAATAATATGATATGAAGATGTAATGCTCACAACCAATCACAATGAGTATTTACAAAACCAACCACATGATATATTTCCACGACCAACCACAATGATACATTTCCACAACCATATGAATCAATATTCACTCATTATTTTCGTTTCATCCATGAATTTCCACATGTCTCATATTCCCAAAAAGTATGAATATAATCACAATACACCAATGGTACTATATTAAGTATTTTAACAACACAATATAATTATTCACACGTATACAAGGCTATCAATATCACATAGGACCCCACACGGTCACACATATCACATAATAACTTAATTTCGACAATTACATCACATATAGGCCCCACACGGGCACAACACATAAATAACCATTTTTCATGATTAGTTCGCACCCTTAATATGCATTTTGTATCATCCTTTACTACCTAGCTCAGTCTGAAAGAGTTTAGTCATAACCTCAAAAGCCGAAACCGATCTGCTACACTTCGAACCCACGGCCTTACTTTTTACGAACATCCCGAAACTCTACTAAAAATATCAAATATGAAATCTACGAGTCAAAACAAAATCAACGACACCCATATTGACTACTTTTGATTCGGGGTCAAAACCGACTCCCAAAATGAGTTTTCAAAAAAGAAGGGCAAAATCTAAACTTTACTTCAAAAACAAGTTCCCCATATTTATAGGAATCTACAGTTGAAAATTCAAGTTAAATCGAGTAAATAAATGAGGATCAAATCAAATAAAAATAATTTTTAAGCTTTACCGGGTAAAATTTTGGAAATACGGGTTAAAATCAAAAATCAGAGTTGTTTTGAAGGTTAAATTGATGAAAAACTAGTAATTATAAGATAAAAAACATTATTCAAGTGAAAGGAGTGAAATTGGAGTTTAAAAATCAAGCCCTAAGATTTTTGGGGTTTAGAGAAATTAATCAAGAAATTACTAAGAAAATGGTGAATTCGTACATTTAATCCATAATAAAACTAAGAAAAAGATGTTAATCTACTTTCCCAAGCTCTCACAAACTTTACTTTCAAGCTCCCACACTATTTTAGGGTTTAACTCCAATGAGGCAAGATGAAAAATGAGCAAAATGAGTCCCAAACGGTCATATATATTGCAGAAAATCTGCACAAAAAGAGCTGTAAACCTGGATTTTTTTAAGTCAATCCGAAATTCATCGAGGCGCTCGGGATTCGTTTGGAGTCCGATATATGCAAATGAACTATGCAATCACACTAAATTCGATGTTCCGAACGCGTTGGAGAAGTCAAATTTTTGAAAAAAATATCATTTTCACAAAATTGACCCCCGAAATTCAAATCACAATTTTTCAAATCGAGGATCGAAATGAGATTTAAAAGCCGTAAAATCATACAAAACATGCTAACACCCTAAAATCGACATTCTTGATCTTCTGGCGAAGTCGGATTTTCCATCCGAGGTCATTTCAATCAAATATGAGTCCCACACCCATATTTCCAATTTTCCAACTTTCCGACCAATAGGTCGAAATGAGCTC
>NW_025865361.1:0-1222 GCF_002878395.1 Capsicum annuum
AACGGACCACAATGGAAAGATCCCCAACCTACCTAGCATGCCCCGATTAATTTTTGACCTATAGCACACCCGGACCCAAGCCCACCCTCGAAATCGTGGGCTATAGCACACTGATTTGGCACAAAAATGCTCCATTCGCAAAATTTCACCTGTTTAACCACCCAAAAGGCCACGAAAATTTAAACAGACCATACTGAAATGATCCCCAACCTCCCTGGCATACTTCAGTCAATTTTTGGCCCACAAAACGCCCGGACCCTGGGTCCACCCTTAAAATCATGGGCTATAGCACACTGATTTGGCCTAAAAATGCCCTGTTCGCACTGTTTCTCCTGTTTGTCAACTTAAATGGAAATAAAAATTTAAACTGACCATATTGGGATTAATCCCCAACCTCCTAGGCATGGAACAGTAGATTTTCAGCCTACAGCACACCTAAACCTCTAGCTCATCCCCGAAACTATGGGCTATAGCACACCAATTTGGCCCGAAAACACTCAGTTCGTGCCGTTTCGCCCATTTGTCCATCCAAATGGCCACGAAAATTTAAATGGAACACACTGGGATGAAAGTGAGTCATCGGGATCGGCGGGGCTGTTTGGGCGCTCAAGCAGGTGAAATGGATCGAATGGATTATTTTTGAGTCAAATCAATGTGCTATAGCCCACGGTTTTGGGTTGGGCTCGGGTTTCGATTGTGTTTTGGGTCAATAATTAGCTGAAGGCTCCCAGGCAGGCTGATGAGTAAAGAAGTGTGGGCCAATGGGGTCGGCGAGGCCATTTGGGTGGTCAGATGGGTGAAACGACATAAATGGGTCATTTTCGAGCCATATTGGTGTGCTATAACCCATGATTTCTAGGGTGGGCCAGGGTCCGAGCATATTTTGGGCCAAGAATTGACCGAGGGATCTCAATCAGGTTGAGAAGTGGGGGAGTATGGGCCGTAGGGGTTTGCAGGGCCGTTTGGGTGGTCAAACAGGAGAAATAGCGTGAACAGATGATTTTTGAGCCAAATTGATGTGCAATAGCCCACGATTCTAAGGTTGGCCAGAGGCCCGAAGATGTTTTGGGCCAAAAATCTAGTGGGGGCTCGTAGGCAGAGTGAGTGGCGGGGAAGTGTAGGTCGACGGGGTCGGTGAGACAGTTTGGGTGGTCAAGCAGGCGAAACGACACAAAGAAGCCATTTTTGAGCCAAATCAGTGTGATATAGCCCACAATTTATG
>NW_025865362.1:0-1860 GCF_002878395.1 Capsicum annuum
AGAGCTTCCAGCGGCGCCATTTAAGAATTATGTTAGGGAAGTTACAATTAGAAAACCCTACTATAGGTCATTTTTATAGTTGGGCAAGAACCATTGGTGGATCGGGTCTTGACTCTTCAGATATCTTTTTATTATCATTTTTTGGGCTCACTTGAGTAATTTTGAACAAACATTACTTTTTTTTTTTAATAAAACGGGTCAGGCCCAAAGTTAATTTTTTTTAAAAAAATATATATCTCAAAAAATCTTCTTGTTATATTTGCTTCTGATGACGTTCAAACCCTCTCCTCAAAAAGAAGAAAGTATACACAGTCGTCATAATATAATTTATCCAATTATGAGTTTGGTTGAATTCAATAGGAAACAATTTTGGAACATAGTAATTTAATTTACACTTGTAATGATCTAATGTAGAGCTAAACCACCACTAATTATTGTGAATCAATTGTTCTTAGCCTCGAATAATAGTTCTTTAATAGTTTATCTGGAACACTAACAAGACCACTGGAAAGAGAAAAACACTTTATTACTTACTAACAGTCTATTAAGATTCTTGTTCTCCTAAATTTCCTATCTAGGAATAGGGTCATGTTCTCGATGAACTATGGTTGTGTCATATTATGTCTATTCTCTTCTCCGTAATTCTTCCTTGGTTGATCTCAGAGGCAGAGCTAGCCTATTAATAAGGGGTTCATCCAAACCTCCTTTGACAGAAAATTTTATTATTCAAATATGATTAAAATAATTTTTATTTTTATATTGTAGATGTTGAACCCCTTGAACAGAAATTTTTGCTCTGCCTCTGATTGATCTTTACCTCTCCTCAGACCTATAACTGTCAGTCTCTCGCACTTTCTCACTAGGGCTTGTGCTTTTTTCCTCTTCACATACTCAAACTATCTCAACGTTGTTCTTGCATCTTGTCTTTCACGAAAACTATTTTCACATCGTCCCACATATCTTTATTATTAATCTTATCTCTTCTAGTATATCAACGTATTCCTCTAAGTATTTTTATTTCTGCTATCTTCGTCTTTTGAGTCTGAAAATTCCTGGTTGACCATCATTCCACTTCGTGTAATATAGTTGGTCTAACTATCACATTATTAAAAATTTTAAATCGCAATGACACATTCTGAAGTCATCAAAGTAAGATAATAAATTGGCTAGAAATTTTGTAATGAGTGAATAAGAGTTTTGGAAAGACAAAAATGTCACAAATGTGACTAGACATGACAAGTGTTATAACATCATCTTCAATTAGTTAATT
Source organism: Capsicum annuum (assembly GCF_002878395.1). Lineage (NCBI taxonomy): Eukaryota > Viridiplantae > Streptophyta > Magnoliopsida > Solanales > Solanaceae > Capsicum > Capsicum annuum. The sequence goes on from NW_025865362.1 coordinate 1,271, forward strand.
TCAAATTAGTTGTCATATTCCTCTTCTAAATAAATTAAGTAATATTTTAAAATATATATTTTATCATATTAATATGACGAAAAATTATAAAATACATTTTTCCATTTCATTAAATAAGAATATATGAATTGGAAAAAAATCCATCTAAGTGATTATTTGACAAACCTTTCAAAACTTGTTTATATTGAGAAGTATATTTTGAAAAATAATATATGTCTTTTAAAATTGTAGTAGTATTTGATTCATTATTTTGACAAGAATTTTATCAGATAAATAATATTACATGTTTTATCGGAAAATTACAATTTTTGAAATTTAAACTGTAGTTCAAACGCAATTATTACAGATGATTAATAGTGCACACAAAATCAAACATAGCACTGTGTACCTTTTATAATCTCAAATTAAATTTAGTATAATGTGAGAGATAATAAAATTCGAAATAAATTATAAAGATTCAAAATCATATTTTATTCAATATATTCAACTCTTTTCTCCTTCAAAGTATTACGTTCCTTGTATATCCTTTTTAGGTTATATTTTATAATGATTTTATAATTCTTCTTTTATTGAATTAAATGATGAATTCT
>NW_025865363.1:0-1860 GCF_002878395.1 Capsicum annuum
TATCCAGATTTCTAGTTTGCAAACCAAAAATTAAGAGTCATTTTCTTTTGAAGAGGGATTCAATAAGGTGACTTGGAACATCCAAACTCAATTCCAGGTGGCGACTCTGTAAATAAAATAATTCCTATTCAAAACGTCACTTTAATTCGAAAAACCCATTTTTCTCTAAAACCAACCTCCCTAGCGGGGTCGGATGCGGTAAAAAATAGGGGTGTGACAGATGGCGATTCTTCTAGGGATATAATTAGAATTCAAGCTTTTATATTGACTTGTTTGGCTTTATTTAATTTTGATATTGCATATTTTTGGCCTAAATGTATTATTTTCTTACATGTTTAACTGTTTTAATATTATTTAAATTGTAATATAAACTGTCTTCTCTCGCGTACCCATCTGAGTCTTCTGAGATACTTTATACTCGGAGATGCAGTATATGCTCCCGAGCTTGAGATACCAGAGATGCGGAAATGCTCCTGGGAAGAATTTTATAGTCACCCATGATTTAGGACAGGAAGAGACCAATAGTGAGGTCGGAAAGCCCTGCTACCGGTAAAGCTGTCCCTGCCCGACTCAAGTTGTCTACTCGTTTTACAGCCAGTCTAGACACCTACCTCTATCAGGTTAAACCTAGTGGAACTGAATCTTAGACATGATTATCCCTATTAGATTCCGTTTTATTTGCATCACATGCATTTTTGACTTAGTGGAGGCTCGACAAAAGTTTGAATGTCTAAAAGTACCCTCTTTTAAGACTATCCATTTTGTATACAACTAGTTGTATTAACTATCAAGCTGTTTCGAATGTTGACCGACTTTAGAATCCATTAACTTAAGAAAGGCTGAAAATTGCTCTCTAAAATCTATTCTTTTTCGAAACCCAAAAGAGGTGTGAGATTTGATTTTACAATAAAAGAAAAAAAATTCTAAATTATCGAATTTGTCCCTAGTTGCACAAACTACGTACACCTGATTTTCATCTCAGTGAGATACGTAGGCAACCTTTCTTAGGTTCAGTGATCCTCTTTCAATTTGAAAAAGTAAAGAACGTTAGTCTTCAAAAAAAAAAAGAAATCCTTAGCCAAAGTAAAAAAAAAAGAATGAAAGCGTTTATTGAGATTTTTTCAAAAAAAAAAAAATTTCCTCCTTATTCAAAACTAGACAAAAAAAAGTTCTTGCTTCATGTTTTAAGCTTCCTAAACTACATCTGACCTGATTCTTGTTTAACAAGATACGTAGGCAACTCTTCTTTTGAGTTTGGTCTCATCTAAAAAGAATAAAAATCTTTACTTAGTAATTGGTACTAACATATTTAAAAATATGAATTAAAAAAAAGTGTTAAACTATAATACATGATAGAGTGGACCAACTTGGTTGTGAACTATAGATTCTTATGGTATCTCTAATTGTACTAAAGTTGCACTTGTAAAGTTTTGTTTCTCTAAGTCAAGTTTAAAATAAATCTTACCTCATTGTTTCATGTGCATTGTGGGGTGAGCTTTAGATTGAAAATTCAAAGACATCGCTCTGTTGGTCTAGAACTTGGCTTGAATGTTTGTTGAGGCAAAATTTTGAGATACAATTGGTTTGGAAAAGGATTGTAGGCCTTCTTTGATTCGATTGTGCATTCCACAACCCACCAAATGACATTAATTCCTAGCACTTCCCCATTTGAGTCTAAAACCTTTTCCTTGGATAACCACATCTGAGCCTATACCTTTCGAGTGCTTATATAAACTATCCCTCTTTTGGCCTACCTCATTGAGCACACTAACTACGTACAAGGTGCAAATGAAGATTCAAGATCAAAGACGCCAAGACAAAGAACGTATAGCCCCAGGAGAACAAAAACAAAAAACGACT
>NW_025865364.1:0-1317 GCF_002878395.1 Capsicum annuum
GGGGGTGCTTTGCGCCAAAAATTGATCGGGGCATACCAGGGAGGTTGGGGATCGTTCTAGTGTGTTCCTTATTATTTATCAAGGCCATTTGGGTGGACAAAAGGGCGAAATAGCACGAATGAGGCATTTTTGGTCCAAATCCGTGTGCTATAGCCCACGATTTTGGAGTTGGACCTAAGGTCCGAGCGTCCTGTAGGCCAAAAATCAACCGGGGTATGCCAGGGAGGTTGGGGATCTTTCCAATGTGTTCCGTTTAATTTTTCGTGGCCATTTGGGTGGACAAACGGGTGAAACGGCACAAACGGGGTATTTTTGGGCCAAATCAGTGTGTTATGGGTATGCTATGGGCTGAAAATCGACCGATGCATTCAGGGGAGGTTGGGGATCATCCCAGTATGGTTCGATTAAGTTTTATAGGCCATTTGGGTGGACAAAAGGGCGAAATAGCGCGAATAAGGCATTTTTGGGCCAAATCGGTGTGCTATATCCCACAGTTTTGGGGGTGAGCCCTGGGTTCGTGTATGCTGTGGGCCAAATATCAATCGGGGCATGCCAAAAAAGCTGTGGAACATCTCAGTATGGTCCGCTCAATTTTTTGTGGCCATTTGGGTGGACAAACGGGCAAAACGGCGCAGCTGGAACATTTTTCGGCTAAATCGGTGTGCTATAGCCCACGATTTTTGGGATGGGCCTGAGGTTCGGGCATGCTATGGGCCAAAAATAACTAGGGTGTGCCAGGGAGGTTGGGGATCGTCCCAGTATGGTCCGTTTAATTTTCATGGTCATATGGGTTGACAAACGGGCGAAACAGCGTGAACGGGGCATTTTTGGGATAAATCGGTATGCTATAGCCACAGTTTTGGGGGTGGGCTAGAGATCTGGGCGAGCTGTGGGCTAGAAATTGACCAGGACGTGCCAGGGTAGTTGGGGATCATTCCAGTGTGGTCTGTTTAAATTTATGTGTCCATTTGGGTGGACAAATGGGTGAAACGGAGCGAACGGGGGTTTTCAGCCAAATAGATGTGCCATAGCCCATGATTTTGGGGGTGGACTATGGGTTCGGGCGTGCTGTGGGCCAAAAATTAACTAGGGAGTGCCACGGATGTAGGGGATTATCCCAATATGGTCTAATTTTTTGTGGACATTTGGTTGGACAAACGGGCGAAACTGCATGAACAGGGATTTTTTGGACCAACACGGTGTGCTATAGCCCACGGTGTATGGGGTTGGCCCGGGGTTCGGGCGTGCTGTGGCCATAAAATGATCGGGGTGAACCAGGGAAGTTGGGGATCATCCCAGTGTCGTCCGTTAAATTTT